>NW_027505025.1:0-101323 GCF_021521415.1 Bidens hawaiensis | reverse complement strand
TGAAAGGAAGTGATTGTTGAATCACAAAGTTGCCAAACTGTTGACGTACCGCTTCAAGGTCGTACGTAAACACCGTTCCTTGATTCGTCATCTCGGCTGCGAACTACTTCCGGATTCGTCCTTCAAGACCTTGCAAGAGGGCTTTTCTACATGAGCTCTTAAACTGGAGTTTGCTTCTTTGTTATAAAACTTCAAACAATGTTTGCATCTAGCTTTTTGGGTTCCGTTAGACATTTCGCATAGGTCGAAATGTTGCCAAATATCTTGGTTTCGTTTCGTGGGGATGACCCGAACGACGGTTTTCTCCCGTGTTCGAGGCACCCATGTTGACCGATGAAGCAGCACTTTGGGAGGCCATGATAATCGACTACGAATTAAGAGTGGTATACTCGAGTATGAAATAAACGACTACGAAAGAAGAGCGTTTGGAGTTGTATAATCGCGTATGAAATAAACGTTTAGAGCTTTTGGAGTTGTATAATCAAGTGTGATCTAACCAATACCCAACCTAAACTATATATAGATGTTTGTGGGGGTAAAATGGTAAAAAAACCAAAAAAAAACGGCTAAAAAAACGGTCAAAAACACAAAAAAACGGCTATAAGGCCGTTTGGTAACGTTCGAAAACCGGTTTAAACCGGTTAACCGGTTATTAAAAAACCGGTTAACCGGTTTTTTTTATAACGGTAATAACCGGTTATTTTAAAAACCGGTTAACCGGTTTTTTAATAACCGGTTATTAAAAAAAACCGGTTTTTTTTTATAACCGGTTATAAAACCGGTTTTGGGTCCAAAACTTATAACCGATACGTAAACCGGTTACGTAAACCGGTCAAACCGGTTTTTAAAAAAACCGGTTTTTTAAAAAACCGGTTTTCGGTTAAACCGGCCAAACCGGTTCCGTAACCGGTTTTTTTGACCACCTCTAACACCAGGGGCCAGGGGCTCCAACACCCCCTTATTCAGTTTCTCTCTCTGCCACACGTCATAATATTATTGGTTCTTGAACCCACTAAAGCCCCCACACCCCTTAGTCTAATAGAGATTGATCCTTTGGTAATCAGTGTTGAGAATCAAAGACCAAGTCACGTGACATGCATGTTTTGTTTTGCTTCCTTTTGTCGATTTCCCAAAACACCAAATCTACCGCATTTGAAAGCAATAGAAGCCAAATGGTTACGGAAGCCTCAATTATTAATTTATGATTACTTTTTATGGAATTTGTTGCTTCTTTAAAGGAATACCATGTTTCATTCAAATCAAAGGTTTTAGTTCTAACTAGAAATTTAAAGATCTGAGTTTTTTAGGTTCGAAACCTGACTTAAAGGTTTTCTTTTTGATAACGGGTTTCCTTCTTGAAGGTGATTCTGGAGGAGTTAAACGTTGTTTAAAAAAAAAAAAAAAAAGGTTCTAACTAAAACCATTGAAAACTTTAATTTAACTTATGTGTGACTTGAATATTACTTAACAGTTATTCTTTTTAAATTTCATGATTGTTCTACATAAACCATTCAGTTTATATGTTTAATTCTACTTATAGAAAAAACTATTTTGCTATATCAAGCAAATGCGGCTTATACAACCACAAAAATAAGTTAAAACAATAAGTTAATTCCACATACATGTAATTTACTAAACCCATACAACATAATCTTTAATTCATGCACGATGTTGTTGTAGCTGCAATAGCCTAAAGTAAGCCCCCTCGCTACCTCGGCTCAACAACTCCCCATGGCTACCTTGTTCCACGATTCGACCGTCTTGAACCACCCCGATACTATCCACACCACGTATGGTTGATAACCGGTGAGCCACTAGAACCGTGGTTCGACCACTCATTAGCCGTTCAAGTGCTTCTTGTAACACACACTCGGACTCGGCATCTAGAGCACTAGTCGCTTCATCTAGTAGGAGTATTGTCGGGTCTTTCAGAACGGCCCGAGCTATAGCGATTCTTTGTTTTTGGCCTCCGGAGAGCTGAACCCCTCGCTCACCAACTGGCGTTTTATACCCTTGTGGTAAACCGCTCACGAATGTATGCACGTTTGCTGCGCGTGCAGCTTCGATGACTTCGGCTTCTGTAGCACCGTCTTTCCCGTACGCGATGTTTTCCATTATACTTGCTGCGAATAAAGCGGGCTCTTGTTGGACCAGCCCGATTTTGGCACGAAGTGCCCGTAGATTTAACCGTCTAATATCTTTCCCGTCAATTATAACTTTTCCAGCTGTTGGATCATAAAACCGCTCGATTAATGCAATTATGGAACTTTTACCTGAACCACTAGCCCCAACCAGCGCTTGGCTCTGGCCCGCCCGAATTCTAAGACTAAGGTCTTTGAAAACCATGACGTCGGGTCTGGATGGGTAAGAAAAGTCAACATGGCGTAACTCTATCTCGCCTCGCATTTTTTCAACGGGCTCGGCATCAGGATTGTCAGGGTCTATTCGAGTTGAGCGGTCGAGAACCGAGAATACCGAGCCGATGGCTTCACCGCCTCGGATGATTTCAGGGGCTAAGCTAATCGTTTCAGCTACTGAGTTAGCTGTTATGACTAGGACTACAAACACTTTGATGACTTTGGAGAAAGTAGAGACGTGTTTACTAACGAGGTGGGCCCCATACCAGAGGATCAGAGCTTCGGATGAGAAGAGGGCGAGTTGGGAGATGCCGAACAGTAAGCCGGAAAGTTGACTCCTGCGAAGACTTTGACTTTGTGGGACACGGAGTTCGTTGGAGAATAAAGTGAGAATCTTGTCTTGCGCGTTAAAGGCTGAGATTGTTCGAATGTTGCTCACGCCTTCCCCTGCAATCATGCTGGTTTTCGCATGTGCCTTGGCTGTGTCACCAGCAAAGCCCTTGAGAGAAAGTTGCTGCAAAATGAAAATTTCATATAATAATTACCAAATTAAATTCCATTATTAAGTTGTTTCAAATTTTAATCAAATGAATGAAAGTTTACAACATTATCCCAAACACAACCTAAACTCAGTAAACTCCTATAGTCCAATAGTTTAAGTCACTTTTGTTAAAAAGTAAATGAAATCAAGGGTAGCATATGTAGACATAGATACCAGCAGTCTAGTTCTTATAAAGTATATGTGCTAAAAGAAAAAGAGATGCTGTTACACTCTAGTAGAAAGTGACAATTACAATCCATCAAAGAATAGTCTGGGACCCCAAACGATAAGGTATACGACAAAAGAAACAGACGGTAACTACTCATGTATGAATTAGGTGGCCACTATACTCAAATCTGAACACTGTTCAAAATCACAGGGGCAATACGGTCATTTTCAGTACTATAGTACCCCTTAAATAGACAAGAGGCTCTGGTACTCACACAGGAATAATGAATGGGTTAGTGAATGCACCCCATATGCAATTTCTGACATCTCTAACCTCCTTTGAAAATTACATATGGTACACTAAAAGCAAAGCCAGATGTAAATCTTATTAAAATATAGACAAAATGGTAAAACAGATCCTTTATGTTTTCATGGTTTTTCAATAGTCGTTCTTTGAAAAACTTAATGACTGAAATCATATTACGTGTTTCCAAAATATTTCACATTACGTCCTTTCCCACTAACCCAGTTAGATTTTTTCGTTAACTCTGATCACATTACCTGCACATGAAGGTAAATCCATAATTTCACGGTCCAGCTCATTTCTCCCCTTTTATACTCTCTCTCTCTCTACCTTTCTCTTCTTCTTTCTCTCTCTACTCCCTTTCCTTCTCTACACCGCACCACCCACCGGACCACCACCACAACTGCACCATGGAACCTGCAACCATCGACGGTGGTGCATAACCCGAACCACCACCATCTCCGCCTATCACTACCACCACACAGATCCCACCACCGCCACCGCCTCGTCCTGCCACCAACCAACGTCCAGCAACCACCACCATCTCCGCCTATCACCACCACCACGGATATCACAACTGGCGCTACAGATGCGGTTAATTCACCGAATCCGTCTTTTGCTTCGATTGCAACGGTGGATTCATTGAAGAGATTCATAACCCGAACCCACTCTCTCGGACTCTCACCGAACCCATTTTCTGGCATCTGATATGCATAACACCGTTGACAATAGGAGCTCCGGCGACCCGGTTATCGTCTTAAGTGGCCGTCTGCATACTGGATATGAGATGTTTTATGAAGATGGATCTGGGTCGGGTTTACGCCCGGTACCGATTAGTATGTTGGATTTTTTATTGGGTTCTGTCTTCTGGATTTTTTATTGGGTTTTGGTTTTGAGCAGTTGTTGGATCACATGCGACAACTGATCGGCTTTCCGGTGAGGCGTAATCATATGGATTGTAGAGAGATTTAACGGTAAGGCTTTTCGGTTGGTGGTCGTTGTGGATGGTGAAGAGTAGTGGTTGCGAAGGCAAGTGGTGGCGGTGGCATGTGGTGCTTGATGGGTGGGTGGTGGTTTTCGATGTTAGAGAGCCAAAGAAGATGATGATGCATATGGATTGGAGAGGGAGAGAGAGAGAGAGAGAGAGAGAGAGAGTGTTATTTGTTTTTAAAACACATAATCAAAGTTAACGAAAAAATCTAACTGGTTAGTGGAAAAGGACGTAATGTGAAACATTTTGGAAACACAGAATATGATTCAGTCATTAAGTTTTCCAAATGACGACTATTAAAAAACCATGAAAACATAAAGGACATGTTTTGCCATTTTGTCGGGTAGAATTCATCTTTCACTTTTTTATATTATTGATTGAGCAGAAAAAAGTTGGCCAAAGTTTTACTGTTTAAGGGCTCAAGAAAGTACAAGTCTTGATATTAGAAAGGAATCTTTTGCTAAATTTCAAAGATGGTGTTTTGTATGTAACAAGACTGTAACTATATCACAAGCGTTAAATCTGGAAGCATAAATACAAATAAGGGGAGGCACGTGCAGGCTACCAGAATTGTTGCTTCCTTCACTATACTATACTTGTCGTTACCAGAATCAAGATTCGATTTTTATTTAAATAAAACAATGAATTTTATATTAATTACCTGAGCAAAATATGCCATGACAAGGAGAGGGAAGGTTCCCAGAATTAGAAGAGAAACCCTCCATTCCACTATGAATGCAACTACAAATGAAGTGAGGAGTGACGTCACGTTTTGTAAGATAACCGCTATCCTCTCGGCAATGGCGGATTTTACATCTGCTGCATCCGTGGCTAGCCGGGCTGCGACTAGACTCTAGTTGTGTTCTTCCTCGTCGAACCATCCGACTTCATTCCTTAAGATTGCTGACCAAGAAACAAGATATGAAACTTTTAAAGGTTGTTCATCTTTTTTAAGTCGAACTACCTAAATGCACAAAGTTTTTATTTGAAGTAATATAGACCTAGTAACCCGACCAAATGAGAACTTTTACATGTAAATTAGAAGAGTATTCTAAAATAATTTATGACTCATTGACCAATAATAATTAACACTGACAATTTGATTAATGTTAATCATATATTTCATTTTCGTTGCATCCGATTTCGTTGACAAATGACTGATTTTTATCTCTATTGGAATGTTGTAAATTGTTTAGAAATGACATAAATAAAAGTTATGAACAAACAATTTATTTCTCCATTAGTTAAATAGCCATAAGAAAGGAAATGAGACCGACTATTCAAATTGTCAGTTCAAAGATCTATTTCTCCATTATAGTGAAATAGCCATCGGCAACGAAAGTGACACTCACTGATAAAATTGTCAGTATGAAGATCGATTTCTCCATAATAGTGAAATAGCCATTGGCAACGAAAGCGACACTCACTGGTCAAATTGTCGGTGTGACCATATTTCGGATTATTAAAACTCAGTTTGCATTTTTAAAATGTATTGCTTAAAGTATTTTTATATGATGGAGAATGGAATGATGTAAATACCTGCAAGCATCATCCTTCTGACTCGTGTTGTAAGATTCTCACCCATAATACTAAAGAAGTAATGCTGTATCAAATACGCTACAACTGCATATAGCCCGGCTCCAACGTAGATGAAAACACACTCTTTAGTCTTGCTTTCCCTTTTAGCAGGGTTATTATAGTAAAAAACCTCAATCATGTTACTCATCACAATAGCAAATGTTGGACCGATAAAACCAGAAAGAATTGATCCCACAGCACCCATTATCGAATAAGGCCATTCGACCCGCAAGACTCACCTTGAAAAGGGACGTCTGCGCAGAAACCAACTGGATCCGCAGGACCAACCATGCTCAGAGACGTGACGTCCTTACGCGCAGTACGCAAGCTGTTCCCGCAGGAAATGCCTCCCAATGGTGGACTCTGCCTGTTCCCGCAGTTGCGGATACAAGCCATCAGGGAAGGCCACCCGCGCAGCAAGGCTACACGCACAAGGCACTTAGCTCTCAATCACTCAGTGTCACCTGAAGGAATGAGCAAAGCCGGGAACAATCCCGCACAAGGGAGGGAGGGGGAATACTCCCGCCCAAATAAGCCAGTCCGTACGATACGGGAAGATCTTCTGTACTGTACCTGACGAGGTATGGGCAAAAGATCTGACTAAAGATACGACAGCTTATTGACAACAGTATGGCGAGCAGCATGCTCCTGTACTGTATGTCACTATTAGCCGCTGCCTACTCACCAACTCCTGTCATACCACGTGCATAGCCGGCAGTTGGTGGAAAAGGAATAGTACACAGCAGGCCTGATCACTATCAGCCGCTGCCTACCCACCAACTACCAGCAGGGCACGTGCGTAGGCCACTGTTGGTGGAACAGGAACACTATTGCAGCCGGCCACACCTCCTTGGAAACCTACCTTCGGCTATAAATACCACAAATGGTATGACCATCTCATCTTAACATATCTTATCATATTATACCTGATATCTGCTCTAGCAATCTCTTAATATACATTTATATTTAAAGAGCAATCTAGTCTGATTCTCACGCCGGAGGGTGGTCACAAGGAGGAACCCCCCCCCCCCCCTTCTCAGTGACAAGCTCACGGTGTCTGTTTTGCAGGTTATCAGAAGAACCATCTTTTCTGGGTCTAACCCCTCGTGGGAAACATCTATCTAACCCCCAGGTTACCAGTAATCTGCCCGGGGTCCGGTTAGTGTTTCTTCATTGGCGCCATCCGTGCATAAAAGCTAGAACTTCATTTTTCTCCAGTTTTTTCAAACTTCTGGAAAGATGGTTAAAGAAATTCCGGTAACCACAACCCCAGCTACTGGGGGGAATACCGGCTACACAGTCTTTACAAACACTACCCCGGTTACCCAAGCCGGGGCAAGTGAAGTAAATTTTACGAACACTACCCCAGTTACCCAAGCTGGGGCAAGTGCAGTAAATAATCGCTCACTGGGAATCACCGATACCCAGTTAGAGAAACGAACAAGACTCCCCCGCCAAACACTCGATGAAGTTAAGGCATGGGCGGAGGCACGTCAAAAGGAATTCCAAGCTGAGTTGGACGAACGCTTGCGTTCCGTCCAACAGGCTGACTAATTCGAAGAATACTTGGACGATGACTCGGAGGAGTCCGACTCCGACGCGAACCCTCGCCATAGGGCAAAAGGGAAGCGTAAGGAAACGGACTCCCAACCGAGAAGGCATTTTGGAGAAGCCTTCAAACCAAAAAACACAGGTGGAAGTCCACGTGACTTCTCCAAAACATTCAGACCAAATGTTGCAAATGCGGGAACGTCCAAATTTGCAAGGGACATTGCGGAAGCAATTGCCCCAAAAAGTGCCAAACAAATGTCCAGCATAGGCACATATGATGGTATATCTGACCCAGATGATCATTTGAACAGATTCATAGCGGGGGCAACCGTCAGTAGTTGGACGGAACCTACGTGGTGTTACATGTTCCAAATGACGCTTGTTGGGGCTGCTAGAGCGTGGTTCGATCGTCTACCGGTCAACCACATCTACGACTGGGCAGACTTCCAACAGAAGTTTAGCCAACACTTCAGCCAGCAAAGAAAGTATACCGAGGAGTAATGGACAATCCTCAAATGCATTCGAGAGGAAGATGAATCTTTGCTAGACTTCATCACTCGCTTCAACTCGAAGAAGCTAAGTCTGGGTAACATTAGCGAAGATCTTGTTCGCGCTGCTTTTATTCAGGGCGTGAACGACCCAGAGCTCATCCGCACCTTAACGGGTAAAGATGGCATGCCATCCACATGGGATGCCATCATGACAGCAGCTAAACGCTTTGCGGAAACGGAGAAGCAACTGGGTAGAGATCTCCCACAGAGCACAAACCTCCACACCCAGAAAACATGAGAAGACAACGTCCTTACCGCCCGATTAAACAAAAAGCGGAAGCTAGGCATTTGGCAGTCAAGTGTAAACTTTGACACCTCATCCGGCTTGCAGCATCGGTTAGGCGGAAGGGATAACGTACAGTCAAACAAGAACTCCAGATGGACGCCGCTCACCAAAAGCGTCACCGAGATATTCGCTACTGAGGAGCTCCCATGGCCAAAGCCTCAAATAATCCGACATCGTCACACTGCTGATCGGAGCAAATACTGTGACTTTCACAGGACAAAAGGCCACAACACCAAAGAATGCATAGACGTAAAGGACATGGTCGAAGCATTTGTCAGAGATGGGACGCTCGCGCACCTCGTGGCGCAATGAACGCTGAGCAGGCTGATGCGTGTAGAACCCCAGCTGGGGAAAACACGAATAAAATTCCAGCTTCAATGTGGAGACTACATGCTGCGTAAAGAACGAGATCCCGAACCAGGTGCGTATCGGCTCGATGGCACTCCCATCCCAACAACATGGAAGGGAGCTCAATTACACAGTTTGCATGTAGATCAATTCCAAATTTGTAAAGAAAAGGCCAAGAGCCACTTCTAATGGAAATGATTCTCCTTAGAACATCGACGCTGATGATTTTACATTTATACTTTATGAACTATCAACACTGATGCCGGTTTTCACCGCATACATAAGTGTGAAAGTCGTTGCATGGGGAAGGCGGCAAAACCCGCATAAACCCAAAAAACGGCAAACCTTCACGCAGGTCAGTTGAATGGGAAAAGTTCAGTCATCCCACTAAATGAAAGTGCCGGTCTATCCGCATGAATCATGATAGAGGAAACTGAACACTAACCTATTAACAACCACGCGTCGAACGGTTAATTTATTCAATACGGATATGCCGGTTTTCACCGCATAATTACGTGGAAAGTCGTTGCGTGGGGAAGGCGGCAAAACCCGCATAAACCCAAAAAACGGCAAACCTTCACGCAGGTCAGTTGAAGGGGAAAAGTTCAGTCATCCCACTAAATGAAAGTGCCGGTCTATCCGCATGAATCATGAGAGGAAACTGAACACTAACCTATTAACAACCGCGAGTCGAACGGTTATTCAAAACAGAGAATTTCTAACAAAAGGATGAGGAAAACCTACACGCAGGTCAGATATAGGTAAAGTTTAGCCATCCGACTAAGTGCAAGTGACGGTCCTACCCGCACAATCACGAAAGAGGAAGCAAAACTTCAACCTATTATCTACCACGTTCAAAGGTTAACTTATCCTAAACACTTAGAAATTTCAAAAAAGGATGAGGAAAACCTACACGCAGGTCAGATATAGGTAAAGTTTAGCCATCCTACTAAGTGCAAGTGACGGTCCTACCCGCAGAATCACGAAAGAGGAAGCAAAACTTCACACCTATTATCTACCACGTTCAAAGGTTAACTTATCCTCAAAAAGGATGAGGAAAACCTACACGCAGGTCAGATATAGGTAAAGTTTAGCCATCCTACTAAGTGCAAGTGACGGTCCTACCCGCACAATCACGAAAGAGGAAGCAAAACTTCACACCTATTATCTACCACGTTCAAAGGTTAACTTATCCTCAGAAAAGATGAGGAAAACCTACACGCAGGTCAGATGTAGGTAAAGTTTAGCCATCCTACTAAGTGCAAGTGACGGTCCTACCCGCACAATCACGAAAGAGGAAGCAAAACTTCAACCTATTATCTACCACGTTCAAAGGTTAACTTATTCTAAACACTTGGAAAATTGCTAATTTAAACTAAAGTATGCAAGTCATATAACGTTTACAAAGCAAGGAATCCAATGAAAGTAGCGGTCCTACCCGCACAAAGATTTATATTTCATAATATTCATTACAAGAATGGCCGGGTAACTACCCGCCTACAAGAAAATAAATCTATACAAGCTAAATCTATCCTAGCAGTGGGAAGGGATCTTCAGGATCAAGCTTCAGGGCCACTTCCACTTGGACCAGCACCATCAGTAGATCGTGGCAGTTCAAGGAAAGCTTTAAGGATAGCTAGCCCATCATCAGCAGCAGCAACTTGGTTCACCTTCTCCACCACCGGATGCGGGAAGGCGGCATACTGATTCACTGCTTGGTCGTAAACAGCTTCAGTATCAACATTATACAAAGGGAAGTTGGAAGGCGGGATGCCTTTCTCAACGAACCCTAGACCAAGCAGGAAGCCGGCCTTTTCCCCATCCTCATGAGAAGCGTTGAGGGCTGCGCTCATAGCATCATCATAAGAGGTCTCTGAGAAGACCCGATGCACAACCTACAAGAAAATATACAAGTATCAAAACATTTTCTATCTACAAAGAAAAGCGTAAAGAAATGAAAAGCATACCTGAGACAACGCTTCTCGAAGAAGCCATTCCTTGGAAACCAGAGCTTCTTGGAGGGCAGCTTGAGCTTCGTTACGGGCGCGTTCGGCTTCACTCTTGTTAAGGTTGGCAAGCAACACTTCTTTAGCCGCAGCCTCTTCGACGCCCTTTAGCTTCCGCTCAGTATGGTCAAGCACCCCCCTCTGGTCCAAGATCTCCTGGAGCTTTTTGGCGTCTTCCATCGCCAAGGCATCATGAGCCTGCTGGAGAGCCTCTAATTTGGCTTTAAGCTCTTCATTCTCCACGCGTAGAGGCTCAGCAACAGCTTCAGCCTTGGTGGCCCTCTCGGTTGCGTTCCTTGCAGTTTCCTTAGCCAGCCGAAGCTGTTCATTAACAGCTTGGGCAGCCTTGGAACGGGCCTCGAGCCGGGCCTGAACTTCAACCTCGAGGGCCTTGAAGGCCTTCTCCTTTTCCGCAGCAGCTGCGGTAAGCCTTTGGTTCTCCTCCCGGACAGCCCGCGCCTGAGCTACTTCTTTAATGCGAGCTGCTTTTAACTTGTCGTTTTCACGACAAAGCAGCTCGACGCGCGGCTGCATCCGGGCCAGGAGAACCCGAAGCTCATTGGTTAGCCTACCCTCCTGGTAGCTAGCCATGGCTTCCCCCAACGCACCACTGGGAGCAGCGTGACGAGCCCACTTCACGCACTCCACATGGGTGCGAAGGGTTGTTCCTCGGCGAATGTTCCATCGTGGAACATACACTTCATTGGAATCCGACACTGCAAAAAACATAAAGCAGTTAGGAAAAGATGATAAAAAAATATATATATATATATAATGGGCCAAAAGAACCCTACGCACCTGTAGGGTCAATAACAGGCCGATAGCCGCCAAACCCATCACCTGAACCCAACGGAAATCCATCCAAGAGGTCAGGCAGATGGGAAGGAGGCAGAGGTTGGCGATAAGCCCCATGCATACCTGAAGGTTCGGCCGTCGTTGCCGATGACGGAGGCATGGTAGAAGCCGCCGCGGTCGCCGCCGCGGAATCCGCAGCAAAAGTAACCGCCGGCTCGGTGAAAGATGCGGTAAAAATAGCACTCACAGCCGGCAGTGACGTCATCACAGCTGGAACAGTCGGCTCAAAGGAGTGAGAAACTGAACCAGCGGAAGCAGGCGCAGGCGCCTGGGTCGTCGCCTCAGGTAGGCTGACCAAGCCTACCGTCATGGGCGGAGTACTCTGCGCTCCACCCTGGAATGCGTCAACATCCACGCCTGCACAAAGAGAAGCATTAATGATGGAAAACTATGAAGTTAAAGATAAGGAAGTTTGTACTTACGGGTTTTCTTGAGCCTAAATGTACGAACAGGCGGGGATGAACCCGATGGAGCCGGCCTCTTCACGCCGCTCACCATTGTCATCCTGGGCTCTCCGGTGACAGTTGTCACAGCCTCCGGAATGGTGGTCTTATCACCACCGGGATTCCCCGCCACCTCTTCGCTCTCGGTCTCCGAATCAGACCGAGGCACCGGATCGGCAGTGGAGGCCACCTTCTCCTTCCCCTTCCCGCCGGCAGCCTTCTTCTTCCGCACCAACGGAGGACCATCTGCGGATTCCTCATCAGAACATACGATTAGAGGAATTCCAGCAGAGGTTTCAACATTGAGGGGTCGAGGGTCGAATAGCGCCTTACCTGGCCGCCTGGCGCTAAGGATCTCGTGGCCTAGCGGATAGACCTCCACGAACCGATCCGCCGTTTGTTCTAGGATGGGCAACTCGTTCTCGTCTAGAGCGCGAGTACCCATCCGAGCGGGACCATCAGCCTCCCGCGGGTACATGAGCGACTGCAAGTCGTTCCCCTCTGAAATAAACAAGAAAGAAGTTAGAAGAAATTCTAAATTAACAAAAAGAAACAAGGCATACCTTAAGGAACAGAGTTCGAACCGTATTCGAGGACGATCGGAATCTTTCGCGCATCCGCATTCTTCCACACCCGGCTCATCCCGAGCATCACCATCCCGGACTCCGCAAACCTGTAAACCGGAGATTGGACCCGGGATATCTTCGAGAACCATTCCGCCTCCTGGTAGTTGGAGGCGTGAAGGCTGGGAAGTGCTTGCCCGTTCTTGAATTTCATGGCAAGGGGGATGGCGCGAGCGGAGATGTAGAAGAACTCCCGCTTCCACGAGCGAAGACTGCGCTCGGTTGCGCAAATCTTCAAACCCTTAATCCGGGTTATCAACGTATACCACCCCTGGATGCACCTCAAAGTGTAGAAGGTCATCATGCGGTCAACATAGGGCTCAATGCCCAGAATCCGGCACACCCACTCGAAGTGGCGAACCTTGGCAATCGCCATCGGATGCACCTCGGTCAGGTGCACACCGTGCCTCTCAAGGACACGGTAAACAAACTTTGTCAATGGGAACCTAAGATTCCCATAAACAAAGAATGCAGCATATACTCCGATCTTGCCTCTGGGGGCATCGTACACCGTCTGATGGGGTTCAGGAAACTCAGGCTCGAGAGACTCGAGCGTGAACTTCCTGACGACGTACTGATACAGATCGACAGGCAGAGCACACTGGCACTCGCCAGCAGTACTCTTGTCATCGGCTGAAGATTCGAGATCACGTGAAGACATCTTGCAGATGAAAGAAGAAAACGATTTCAAGGGAATGCTCGACTGAAAAGATGAGTATTCGCCGGAAATCGTTTTGAAGATGAAGAGAAGAGTGAAAGTGTGGATTACAAAGAACCCTCTCCCCCTTTATATACTAATCGCAATTAATGCGATGAATTTAATGCGGAAGAGAGAGAAATTGAAGGTGCAATGAAACTATGACACGTGGCAAAAAGCAAGCTGGCAACAGCTGTTGACAGGACGCGTACCATTAATTTCGCGGCCACGCGCCCGAAAAATCGCGCCCACGCGCCTGAAAAAGCGTCTGGAATGACCATGTACTGTCACGTCACCATAACTTCCTGCACGTCCAGACACAGTCAGAAGAAACCGTCGCACGACGTTTCAGAGGTTTGGACTGTTCTTATCCTTTCACCAACTCTTCGAATTTCAAAAAAAAATTCAAAAAGATTCAAAAGTAAGCGGGAAAATACCCCTTACCTTGGCAACCAAGTAACCGTAAGACGGATGCAGGTACAGTGTTAAGGCAAAACCCTTCACATACCTAGCACCCGCAGGGAATTGAAGCCAAGAATACCCTGGCAACCAAGTAACCGTAAGACGGATGCGGGTACAGTGTTAAGGCAAAAACCTTCACATACCTAGCACCCGCAGGGAATTGAAGCCAAGAATAACTTGGCAACCAAGTAACCGTAAGACGGATGCGGGTACAGTGTTAAGGCAAAACCCTTCACATACCTAGCACCCGCAGGGAATTGAAGCCAAGAATAACTTGGCAACCAAGTAACCGTAAGACGGATGCGGGTACAGTGTTAAGGCAAAACCCTTCACATACCTAGCACCCGCAGGGAATTGAAGCCAAGAATACCTCGGCAACCAAGTAACTATAAGACGGGTGCGGGTACAGTGTCAAGGCAAAACCCTTCACATACCTAGCACCCGCAGGGAATGGACGCCAGGAATACCTTGGAAGTAAAGTAACCGTAAGACGAGCGCGGGTACAGTGTTAAGGCAAAACCCTTCACATACTTAGCGCTCCGCAGGGAATTGAAACCAAGAAGGATCTTCTGGGCAATGCTTGCGGAAACGGAAATAACATCCCCGCATAGCGGGAACGTCGAGAACTACATTGTTTGAAGCTCCAGGATGGAATTGGTGGTTTTAACATAATTGATCACTATGTTCAAAACTACCAAAACCTCATGGAGAATCCACACAAGTGGGACTCAACGCTCCTGACTTGCGAGGAGGTTACAGACCTACCCGCATCATACCCAAAGATCAAGCAGGAAAGTCGGGAATTTCTGCAAGTGACAAGGACTTCCGCGGGAAGAATCCCCATGGAAAACCTTAAAAAACCCTTTTCAAAACCCTTTGCTTAAGTCCAAAAGTTCACCTCACTTTATTAAACACTCATGAGAAGAACATTGGACTGGGGGGACTTGAAGAGGTAGGTCCCAGCAGAGCCCAGTTGGACCCGCAAGACTCACCTTGAAAAGGGACGTCTGCACAGAAACCAACTGGATCCGCAGGACCAACCATGCTCAGAGACGTGACGTCCTTACGCGCAGTACGCAAGCTGTTCCCGCAGGAAATGCCTCCCAATGGTGGAGGACTCTGCCTGTTCCCGCAGTTGCGGATTCAAGCCATCAGGGAAGGCCACCCGCGCAGCAAGGCTACACGCACAAGGCACTTAGCTCTCAATCACTCAGTGTCACCTGAAGGAATGAGCAAAGCCGGGAACAATCCCGCACAAGGGCGGGAGGGGGAATACTCCCGCCCAAATAAGCCAGTCCGTACGATACGAGAAGATCTTCTGTACTGTACCTGACGAGGTATGGGCAAAAGATCTGACTAAAGATACGACAGCTTATTGACAACAGTATGGCGAGCAGCATGCTCCTGTACTGTATGTCACTATTAGCCGCTGCCTACTCACCAACTCCTGTCATACCACGTGCATAGCCGGCAGTTGGTGGAAAAGGAATAGTACACAGCAGGCCTGGTCACTATCAGCCGCTGCCTACCCACCAACTACCAGCAGGGCACGTGCGTAGGCCACTGTTGGTGGAACAGGAACACTATCGCAGCCGGCCACACCTCCTTGGAAACCTACCTTCGGCTATAAATACCACAAATGGTATGACCATCTCATCTTAACATATCTTATCATATTATACCTGATATCTGCTCTAGCAATCTCTTAATATACATTTATATTTAAAGAGCAATCTAGTCTGATTCTCACGCCGGAGGGTGGTCACAAGGAGGAACCCCCCCCCCCCCCCTTCTCAGTGACAAGCTCACGGTGTCTGTTTTGCAGGTTATCAGAAGAACCATCTTTTCTGGGTCTAACCCCTCGTGGGAAACATCTATCTAACCCCCAGGTTACCAGTAATCTGCCCGGGGTCCGGTTAGTGTTTCTTCAGGTGCGTTCAGTTTCAAAAGGCGGAAAAAGTACCCACTAGGTGCTGGATTTTTTCTATCTGTTTCAGCATTTGAGATCATTTCAATACGACCATCTGCACCAGTACTGTACGAATAGCTTAAGTTTCTTAAGCTTCCTGATCTGAGGCTTAAAGACTTTGTTGACAATGAGTGACTTAACCGCGTTGATCGTGTACGGTGTGTTGAAGGATTCGAGAAGTCCCGGTTCCCAGCCATTTCTTGAAACCGGATTTACGAAGCGTAGGGTCCTGGTTTTGAAATGAGTTCTTCGTGTGTTCCGGTTTCAACAACTTGTCCTTGTTGGATAACTGCTATTGAGTCAACGTTTCTGATGGTGGAAAGACGATGTGCAACCACTACGGTTGTTCTTCCGATCATCAAACGATCAAGAGCTTCTTGCACAATGCTTTCAGAACCGGAATCAAGGGCACTCGTTGCTTCATCAAGAAGCAAAATCTTGGGGTTCTTTAACATTGCTCTAGCTATTGCAATTCTTTGTTTTTGACCACCAGATAACTGAACGCCTCTTTCCCCTACCTGAATCAATCAACTCATTAATATGATTCTGAATCATGATTTATTATAAGTGTAAATATATACTTTACCTGAGTGTTGTAACCATTAGGAAGCAAGGTGATGAAACTATGAGCATTGGCTGCAGAAGTGGCTGCTTCAACTTCAGCCATAGTTGCATCTGGTTTTCCATAAAGTATGTTCTCAAGTATAGTGGTAGCAAAAAGTGCAGGTTCTTGGTTCACAAGACCAATTTGATCACGCAACCATTGAAGTTGCAGAGTCTTTATGTCCACATTGTCTATCAATATTTGGCCTGCAAAAAATTTTCAAGTAAGAAATAATCTAGTTAAAGAGGTTCAAACCATATATAATAATTATTCACCTTGATTAGGGTCGTAAAATCGTCTATTAACGAAACAACAGTACTCTTCCCGGATCCGCTACCACCAACCACAGCAACCGTCTTTCCAGCTGGGAAGAAAATTGAGAAATTTCTAAAGATAATAACATCTGGGCGTGACGGGTAACTAAAGGTTACTTCTTTGAACTCAATATTTCCATTAACTTCAGCTAGACATTTCCCATCTGTAGGGTTTTGATTTATACTGGGCTTTTGCTGGATAATTTCAAGCAATTTGTATCCAGCTGCTTTGCCTTTGCTAAAGGCTCCGATATTTGAAAAAGACTGACCTAAACTCCTGTCATGGTTAACCATTTTGATTAAAAACCGAGTCGTTTCTCTAAACATTGGCATTACAGTGTGTATGAACTTACATGCCACCAACAATAGCAGACAAAATGGCGGTAAACGCCTTTCCACCGTCAGTCTGGCCATTCCTAATAAACACACCCGCATACCAGAAAACAAGTGCCCATGACATGCAAGCTATTCCATAAGTACACCCCAAACCCAACCCCTTTGCCATTCCCGCCTTATACCCGAGTGTGAGTGTATGCTGAATTGCATCTGAATATGAGTTAAGCGCCTTTGTTTCCCCAACATACGAGTACACGGTCCTAACTTGTGCAATTGCCTGTCAATAAGAGTCCAAATTAAATAGGTAACATTGTCACACATACAAAGAAAAAGTGTCACATAGTCAAACCTACGGTCAAAAATATATTAAAAAAATTTGAAAATAAAAAATAAAATAAATTTCACCAACCAAATTTGCTGTTGATTAACACCACACTACGGAAACATAGGCCAAAAGTTAAGGGGTAAAAGTAGAGGACCATGGCAAAGGCGAAAGGGTTCTTTATGATTGCAGGCATGCTATGTATCATATGATAACAAAGAATTTGAAAACACTTCACTATCTCTGTACCCACTAAACTAAATCATTGATTTAAATTTTAAAGCAAAAGTGACTAAAATCTTAGAAATCATGGTGGCATGGCATGAAACTTATGATGAAATTGCGCACAGTAAAAGACTTGGTTTTGCAATCCAAAACGAGCTAGTAACACAATTTGTTGCCCGTTTACCTTCTATTTCGACTATATTGTTATTATGGTTGTAGAAGTCGCTAAGCGCTTCCAACTCGGTCAACTAGGGAGTTGCGATTTTTACAATTTATTAATAACATATTTAGGTGAAAGATGAACCTCTTCAGCGATGATGCCGGCATTGGCATACGATTCACGGCTCTTGGAAGTGAGCCCAGTGAGAGTATACGCGTACAAGCCACCCGCGAATGCAATTCCCGGAATAACTGCGATACTGAGGAGAGCTAACTTCCACGCTGACACGAAACCAACCACTAATCCAGCCAAAAATGTGGAAAGATAATGTATAAAGTTCCCCACCTAAAATTCAAAGTACTAACATTCAGCATTTAATGTTTACCTAATATTAAACTCTTAGACGCCTGAAGAGGTAGGTCCCAGCAGAGCCCAGTTGGACCCGCAAGACTCACCCTGAAGAGGGACGTCTGCGCAAGGACCAACTGATCCCGCAGGACCCACCATGCTCAGAGATGAAGACCTTACGCGCAGTACGCCAGCTGTTCCCGCAGGAAAAGCCTCCCAATGGTGAAGTACCCCGCCTGTTCCCGCAGCTGCGGATACAAGCCATCAGGGAAGGCTACCCGCACTAATAGCAAGGCTACACGCACAAGGCACTAACTCTCAATAATTCAGTCACCTGAAGGAATGAGCAAGGCGGGAATACTCCCACCCAAATGAGCCAGTCCGTACGCTTCTGGAAGCTCTTGTGTACTATACCTGCCAAGGTATGGACAAAATAGACAAGATCTGACCAGAGCAGCCCATGAACCAATCACAGGGTGACAGCTCATCGACAACAGTACGAGGAGGAGCACGCTCTAGTACAAAATGTCACTATCAGCCGCTGCCTACTCACCAACCCTTGTCGTGACACGTACATAGCCTGCAGTTGGTGGAAAAGGAACAGTACACAGCCGGCGGAAAAGGAATAGTACATAGCCGGCGGAAAAGGAACAGTACACAGCCGGCCTTGTCACTATCAGCCGCTGCCTACCCACCAACCAGCATGGCACGTGCGTAGCCCACAGTTGGTAGAAAAGGAATATTATACAGCTGGCTGTACCTGCTTGGAAACCTACCTTCGGCTATAAATACTCCAACACCTTGGAACGGTATCATCATCTTACCTTCACTAGCTATTTCTCTCAATATACACTTATATTCAGAGCAATCTAGTCTGATTCTCACGCCGGAGGGTGGTCACAAGGAGGAACCCCCCCCCCACCCCTTCTCAGTGACGAGCTCACGGTGTCTGTTTTGCAGGTCATCTGAAGAACATCCATCTTTGCCGGACCTAACCCTCGTGGGAAACATTACTTAGCCCCCAGATTATCCGTAATCTGCCCGGGGTCACTTAGTGTTTCTTCATTGGCGCCATCCGTGCATAAAAGCTAGAACTAATTTTCTCAGTTTTTTTCAAAACCTCTGAAAAGACGGTTAACGTTACTCCGGTCCCAAGGCCAGTGAGTGACCAAGAAACCCCGGTAACCACAACCCCAGCTACTGGGGGGATCACCGGCGGTTACACAAATTTTACGAACACTACCCCGGTTACCCAAGCCGGGGCAAGTGCAGTAAAAAATCTTTCACTGGGATTCACCGATGCCCAGTTGGAGAAACAGACGAGGCTCCCCCGCCAAACACTCGATCAAGTTAAAGCGTGGGCCGAAGCACGTCAGAAGGAATTCCAAGCTGAGTTGGATGAACGCTTGCGTTCACTCCAGCAGGCTGACGAATTCGGAAGCACTCGACAACAGCTCAACATGAGCAGTGAGTGCGAGTACTCGGACGATGATCGGGAGGAATCCGACACCGACGCAAACCCTCGCCATAGGGCGAACGGGAAGCGTAAGGAAACGGACTTCCAACCGAGAAGGAATTTCGGAGAAACCTTCAAACCAAGGAACGCGGGGGGAAACCCACGTGACTTCTCCAAAACCTTTAGACCCACTGCTGCAAATGCGGGAACATCCAAGTTTGCAAGGGACATTGCGGAAGCAATCGCCCCGAGAAGTGCCAAACAGATGTCTAACATCGGCACTTATGACGGTATATCCGACCCAAACGATCACTTGAACAGATTCATAGCTGGGGCAACCGTCAGCAACTGGACGGAACCCACGTGGTGTTATATGTTCCAGATGACGCTGGTTGGAGCGGCCAGGGCGTGGTTTGATCGTTTACCGGTTCACCACTTCTATGATTGGGCGGACTTTCAACACAAGTTCAGCCAACACTTCAGTCAACAGAGGAAATACGCGATAAAATACAAGCCGAGACCAGCCATAAAAGGCCAGGTCTTGGCCGACTTTATTGCAGAAGTCCCCGCTTCGCGGGAGAAAGAGTGCCAGGAGGAGGCTCAACCCTCCCCAGCACAGGACATCAATGATGTCTGGCGACTCTACACTGATGGAGCAGCCAGCAACGAGGGTTCAGGCGCAGGGTTGAAACTAACCATCCCAGCAGGCCAAGAATACACTTACGCTATTCGACTAGATTTTCCAAGTACGAATAACGAAGCAGAGTATGAAGCATTCTTGGCCGGGCTGAGAATTGCGCGTAAGATGGGAGTGAAAAACTTGGAAGCCCACGTGGATTCCATGTTAGTAGCCAACCAAATAAACGGGACGTACACGGCCGTGAACGACACAATGGCCCTGTACCTCGCACAAGCAAAAACCCTTACGCGCGATTTTAATAATTGTAAAGTCATACACGTCAAGCGTAGCGAAAACAAATCTGCGGATGCGTTAAGCAAGCTTGCATCATTAGCCTTCACCCACTTGGGAAAGGACATCCGTATTGAACTCCTTGGAGCACCATCAGTCCCACACAAGGAAATCTGTGTCATCCAAACTGGTACAGAAACGTGGATGACACCAATAATAAATTACCTTGCGGCGGGTATACTACCAGAGTAAAAAATACAGGCAAGAAAAATACGCTGTAAAGCACTGAACTATCAACTCATCGATGACATCCTTTACAGACGTAACTTTCTTGGCCCACTCCTAAGATGCGTGGACAACCAAGATGCTAGCTACCTCCTAAGGGAAGTACACGAGGGCATCTGTGGAGTACACGCAGGTCCACGCGCTGTTGTAGCTAAGCTAAACAACGCGGGATACTTTTGGCCGGAGATGCATACGGATGCGCTGGCATACGTCAGAAAGTGTAGGTCTTGCCAGCTCTACGTACCCAACACGCATCGCCCGAAGAATGAACTTGTTCCAGTCACCTCCTCATGGCCATTCCAGAAGTGGGCCATCGATGTGACAGGCCCATTTCCCACTGCAGCAGGAAACGTTCAATTTCTAGTGGTAGCCATCGATTACTTCACCAAGTGGATAGAAGCAAAACCCTTAGCCCAAACAACCGCAAAACATATTAAAAAATTTATTTGGGAATTTATTATTTGTCGTTTTGGACTTCCACAGACTTTGGTGAGCGATAACGGCACCAACTTTGCTGACAAGAAGCTACAAAAGTGGCTGGAAGAACTTCAAATCACCCACACCTTTATCTCAGTGGCACACCCGCAAGGTAACGGTGAGGTGGAAAGAGCAAATAAAAGCATCGTCGAAGGCATAAAGAGAAGACTCTTGGAACACAGATCCGGCTGGGTGGACGAAGTACCACACGTCCTTTGGGCAAACAGAACGCTGAAAAAGGCCAGTACGAGAGAAACCCCGTTCAGCCTCACTTATGGCACTGAAGCCATGGTCCCGGTCGAAATTGGTTTACCCTCACCAAGGGTCTTGATTCAGCCAGAAGACAATGATGCGGAAAGACGGTTACACCTTATGCTAACCGACGAACGCAGAGACTTAGCCGCAGCGCGTGAAGAGAACTACAAGCGACAAATGCAAAAGTACTACAACACGCGGGTAAAACTCTGCAACTTCAATGTAGGAGACTACATATTGCGTAACAACGAGGCTTCAAACCAAGAGCGCCCAGGAAAGCTGGCACCGGTCTGGGAAGGACCGTACATTATCAAAGAAGTTTTGGGAAAGGGCGCATACCGGCTCGAAAGGCTCGATGGCACTCCCATCCCAAGAACATGGAACGGAGCTCAATTACGCAAATGTTACATGTAGATCAATTCCAAACTTGTAAAGAAAAGGCCTAGAGCCACTTCTAATGGAAATGATTCTCCTTTATCACATTGTGTTGATAGCCTTACCTTTATACTTGTGAACTTCCCACACTGATATGCCGGTATTCACCGCATAATTATGGGAAGAAGTAAGTCGTTGCGTGTGGAAGGCGGCAAAACCCGCATAAACACATAAAACGGTAAAAATTTCTAAGGAAAAGATAAGGAAAACCTTCACGCATGTCAGTTATAGGTGAAGTTTGGTCATCCCACTAAATGAAAGTGACGGTCCTACCCGCACAATCATGATAGAGGAAACTAAACATTAACCTATTGACAACCGCGCGTCGAAAGGTTAACTTATTCAAAATACTTAGAAAATTTCTAAGGAAAAGATGAGGAAAACCTCCACGCATGTCAGATATAGGTAAAGTTTAGCCATCCTACTAAGTGAAAGTGACGGTCTTACCCGCACAATCACGAAAGAGGAAGCAAAACTTTAACTTATTATTTGCCACGTTGAAAAGTTAACTTATCCAAGTACTCAAGAAATTGCTAAGTTAAACCAAAATATGCGTGAAATAAACAAGGCAAGACATTAACAAATAATCTTTATTCAATCAAAATTCAAATATTACAAGAATTGCCGGGCATGTACCCGCATACAAGAGTAAATCTGTGCAAAAATAAAAATCTACTCTAATGGTGGAAAGGGATCTAAAGGATCAAGCTTCAGGACCACTCCCACTTGGACCCGCACCATCAGTAGAGTGTGGCGGTTCAAGGAAAGCCTTGAGGATAGCTAGCCCATCATCAGCAGCAGTAATCTCGTTCACCTTCTCCACCACCGGATGCGGGAAGGCAGCATACTGATTCACTGCTTGGTCATAAGCAGCTTCAGTATCCACATCATAAAGAGGGAAGTTGGAAGGCGGGATGCCTTGTTCAACAAACCTTAGACCAAGCAGGAAGCCAGCCTTTTCCCATCCTCATGAGAAGCGTTGAGGGCTGCGCTCATCGCATCGTCATATGATGTGTTCGTAAAGACCCGATGCACAACCTACAAAACAGAAGTATATCAAAAACTCTTCTAAGTGTAAGGAAAAGCGTAAAGAAATTGTGAAACTGCGCACACCTGCGACAACGCTTCTCGAAGAAGCCATTCCTTGGTAACCAGAGCCTCCTGGAGGGCAGCTTGAGCTTCATTACGAGCGCGTTCGGCTTCGTTCTTTGTAAGGTTGGCATGCAACACATCTTTGGCTGCAGCCTCTTCGACGCCCTTTAGCTTACGCTCAGTGTGATCAAGCACCCCCCTCTGGTCCAAGATCTCTTGGAGCTTCTTGGCATCTTCCATGGCCAAGGCATCATGAGCCTGCTGGAGCCTCTCTAATTTGGCTTTAAGTTCCTCATTCTCGATGCGTAGAGGCTCAGCAACAGCTTCAGCCTTGGTGGCCCTCTCGGTTGCGTTCCGTGCAGTTTCCTTGGCCAACCGAAGCTGTTCGTTAACAGCTTGGGCAGCCTTGGAATGTGCCTCGAGCCGGGCCTGAACTTCAACCTCGAGGGCCTTGAAGGCCTTCTCCTTTTCCGCAGCAACGGCGGCAAGCTTCGCATTCTCCTCCCGCATAGCCCGCGCCTGAACCACTTCAAGGCTACGCGCCGTCTTTAACTTGTCGTTTTCACGATAAAGTAGCTCGACGCGCGACTGCATCCGGGCGAGGAGGATTCGGAGCTCGTTGGACAGCCTACCTTTCTGGTAGCTGGCCATGGCCTCCCCCAGCGCACCGCTTGGGGCGGCGTGACGCGCCCATTCGACGCACTCCTCAGCAGTCCGGAGGGTCGTTCCCCGGCGGATATTCCACCGAGGAGCGTAGACCTCGTTGGAATCACGAACTGCAATAAAACAAAAAACAGTTAAGAGAAAAAGAAATGATAAAAGGGATATAGGCCAAAATAACCCTACACACCTGTAGGGTCGACAACAGGCCGATAGCCACCAAACCCATCACCTGAACCTAAGGGATATCCATCCAAAAGGTCAGGGAGACGGGAAGGAGGCTAGGATTGGCTAGACGCCCCAACACCAAACGTACCTGAAGGACCGGCCGTAGTCGCCGGCGCCGGAGGAGGCATGGTGGAGGCCACCGCGGTGGAAACCAACGGAGGTGAACTCACCGGAGGTGAACTCACAACCGTGGCCGTGGCGGCGGAAGAGCCCGCAAGAGAAACCACCGCCGGCTCAGTGAAGGATTCTGTGAAAATGGCACTGACAGCCGGCGGGGGTGATGTTGCAGTTGGAACAGTTGGCTCAACGGGATGAGCAACTGAACCAATACTGCTAACAGGCGTAGCCGCCTGGGTCATCGCCTCGGGTAGGTTGACCCAACCTACCTTCATGGGTCCAGAGCTGCTCCCTCCCGCTCCACTCTGGAATGCGGTAGCATCCACACCTGCACGAAGACAAGATATATAAGTATAATGGCGGAAAGATATGAAATTAAAGTAAATGAAGATTATACTTACGAGTTCTCTTGAGCTTGAAGGTGCGAACAGGCGGGGACGAACCCGATGGAGCCGGCCTCTTCATACCGGTCACCGTCGTCGTCCTGGGTTGCTCGGAGGTGACAGCCGTCTCAACCTCCGGAGCAGTGGTCTCACCACCACCAGGGTTCCCCGCCGCCTCTACACTTTCGGTCTCAGACTTGGACCGGTTCCCTTGATCGGCAGTGGAGGCAACCTTCGCCTTACCCTTCCCGCCAGCAGCCTTCTTCTTCCGCGCAAGGAAAGGACCATCTGGGGATTCCTCATCAGAAGATGACAAGATTAGAGGAATTCCAGCAGAGGTTTGAGCATTGAGAGGGCGAGGGTTAAATAATCTTTTACCTGGCCGCGTGGCGCTCAGTATCTCGTGGCCTGGCGGGTAGGCCTCCACAAACCGATCCGCCGTCTGTTCAAGGATGGGCAACTCGTTCTCGTCAAGAGCACGAGTACCCATCCGAGCGGGACCACCAACCTCCCGCGGATGCAGGAGCGATCGCAAGTCATTCCCCTCTGAAATAAAAAGAGACAGTTAGAAGAAACCTTAAATCAGCAAAGAAGACGGAGCATACCGTAAGGGATAAAGTTCAAACCGTATTCGAGGACGATGGGAATCTGTGGCGCCTCTGCCCCAGCATCCTTCCACACCCGGCTCATCCCGAGCATCACCATACCGGACTCCGCAAAGCGGTAAACCGGAGTCTGGATCCGGGAAATTTTGGAGAACCATTCCGCCTCCTGGTAGTTGGAGGCGTGAAGGCTGGGGAGTGCTCTCCCGTTCTTGAATGTCATCGCTATGGGGACGACACGGGCAGAGATGTAAAAGAACTCCCGCTTCCAAGACCGAAGACTGCGCTCGGTAGCGCAGATCTTCAAACCCTTGATCCGGGTAACCAGGGTGTACCAGCCTTGGATGCACCTCCAGGAGTAGAAGGTCATCAGGCGGTCGACATGGGGCTCCACGCCAAGAATGAGGCACACCCATTCAAAATGGCGGATCTTGGCGATCGCCATTGGGTGTACCTCCGTCAGGTGTACACTGTGTCTCTCCAAAACACGGTATAAAAACTTCTTCAATGGGAACCTGAGATTCCCATAGACGAAGAAGGCAGCATATACCCCTATTTTGCCCTTGGGGGCATCATACACTGTCTGGTGAGGCTCAGGAAACTCAGGCTCGAACGGCTCAAGCATGAACTTCCTGACGATGTACTGATAAAGCTCGGTGGTAAGAGCGCACTGGCATTCGCCAGCAGTGCTCTTATCATCCTTATCAGACGTAGACGTCGGATTCTCGACGTACACGTCAGACTCCTCGGCGGTAGCTTCTGGATCGTGAGTAGAAGACATGTTTTGGAGGTAAAGAAGAACGATTTCAGGAGAATGCTCGACAGAAAGTTAGAGTATTCGCCGGAAATCGTTTAGAAGAAAAAGAGAGAAGTGAGTGTGGATTAAGATGAACCCTCTCCCCCTTTATATACTCATCGCAATGAATGCGATGAATTTAATGCGGGGGAGAGAGAAAAACGAAGGTGCAATGAAACTATGACACGTGGAAAAGGCAAGCTGGCAACAGCTGTTAACAGGACGCGCGCCGTAAAATCCGCACCCACGCGCCCGAAAAATCGCGCCCACGCGCCTGAAAAAGCGTCTGGAATGACCATATACTGTCACGTCGTCATAACTTCCTGCACGTCCTGAAACTGTCAGAAGAAACCGTCGGACACTAACGTCCCTTCAACAGTTTGGACTGTTCTTATCCTTTCACCAACTCTTCGAATTTCAAAGAAATTCAAAAAGATTCAAAGATTCAAAAATAAGAGGGAATATACCCCCTTACCTTGGTATCCAAGAAACCGTAAGACAAGTGCGGGTACAGTGTCAAGGCGAAAACCTTCACATACCTAGCACCTGCAGGGAATTGAAGCCAAGAATACCTTGGAAGTAAAGAAACTATAAGACGAGTGCAGGTACAGTGTCAAGGCGAAACCCTTCACATACTTAGCACTTGCAGTGAATTGAAACCAAGAAGGATCTTCTGGACCGTGCTTGCGGAAAGAGAAATAGCACCTCCGCATAGCGGGAACGTTGAGAACTACCTTGTTTGAAACTTCAAGGCGGAATTGGTGGTTTAACATAACTGATCACTATGTCCGAAACTACCAAAAGCTCGTGAAGAATCTATGCAAGTGAAACTCAACGCTCCCGATGTGCGAATGGGTTAAACACCTACCCGCATCACAACCAAAGATCAGGCAGAAAAGTCGGGAATTTCTGCGAGTGACATTAGGAAAACCGCGGGAAGAATCCCCACGGAAAACCTTAAAACTAAAAACCCTTTTCAAAACCCCTTGCTTAAGTCCAAAAGTTCACCTCACTTATTAACAATTCATGAGAAGAACATTGGACTGGGGGGACTTGAAGAGGTAGGTCCCAGCAGAGCCCAGTTGGACCCGCAAGACTCACCTTGAAGAGGGACGTCTGCGCAAGGACCAACTGATCCCGCAGGACCCACCATGCTCAGAGATGAAGACCTTACGCGCAGTACGCCAGCTGTTCCCGCAGGAAAAGCCTCCCAATGGTGAAGTACCCCGCCTGTTCCCGCAACTGCGGATACAAGCCATCAGGGAAGGCTACTCGCACTAATAGCAAGGCTACACGCACAAGGCACTAACTCTCAATAATTCAGTCACCTGAAGGAATGAGCAAGGCGGGAATACTCCCGCCCAAATGAGCCAGTCCGTACGCTTCTGGAAGCTCTTGTGTACTATACCTGCCAAGGTATGGACAAAATAGACAAGATCTGACCAGAGCAGCCCATGAACCAATCACAGGGTGACAGCTCATCGACAACAGTACGAGGAGGAGCACGCTCTAGTACAAAATGTCACTATCAGCCGCTGCCTACTCACCAACCCTTGTCGTGACACGTACATAGCCTGCAGTTGGTGGAAAAGGAACAGTACACAGCCGGCGGAAAAGGAATAGTACATAGCCGGCGGAAAAGGAACAGTACACAGCCGGCCTTGTCACTATCAGCCGCTGCCTACCCACCAACCAGCATGGCACGTGCGTAGCCCACAGTTGGTAGAAAAGGAATATTATACAGCTGGCTGTACCTGCTTGGAAACCTACCTTCGGCTATAAATACTCCAACACCTTGGAACGGTATCATCATCTTACCTTCACTAGCTATTTCTCTCAATATACACTTATATTCAGAGCAATCTAGTCTGATTCTCACGCCGGAGGGTGGTCACAAGGAGGAACCCCCCCCCCCCACCCCTTCTCAGTGACGAGCTCACGGTGTCTGTTTTGCAGGTCATCTGAAGAACATCCATCTTTGCCGGACCTAACCCTCGTGGGAAACATTACTTAGCCCCCAGATTATCCGTAATCTGCCCGGGGTCACTTAGTGTTTCTTCATTGGCGGCATCCGTGCATAAAAGCTAGAACTAATTTTCTCAGTTTTTTCAAAACCTCTGAAAAGACGGTTAACGTTACTCCGGTCCCAAGGCCAGTGAGTGACCAAGAAACCCCGGTAACCACAACCCCAGCTACTGGGGGGATCACCGGCGGTTACACAAATTTTACGAACACTACCCCGGTTACCCAAGCCGGGGCAAGTGCAGTAAACAATCTTTCACTGGGATTCACCGATGCCCAGTTGGAGAAACAGACGAGGCTCCCCCGCCAAACACTCGATCAAGTTAAAGAGTGGGCCGAAGCACGTCAGAAGGAATTCCAAGCTGAGTTGGATGAACGCTTGCGTTCACTCCAGCAGGCTGACGAATTCGGAAGCACTCGACAACAGCTCAACATGAGCAGTGAGTGTGAGTACTCGGACGATGATCGGGAGGAATCCGACACCGACGCAAACCCTCGCCATAGGGCGAACGGGAAGCGTAAGGAAACGGACTTCCAACCGAGAAGGAATTTCGGAGAAACCTTCAAACCAAGGAACGCGGGGGGAAACCCACGTGACTTCTCCAAAACCTTTAGACCCACTGCTGCAAATGCGGGAACATCCAAGTTTGCAAGGGACATTGCGGAAGCAATCGCCCCGAGAAGTGCCAAACAGATGTCTAACATCGGCACTTATGACGGTATATCCGACCCAAACGATCACTTGAACAGATTCATAGCGGGGGCAACCGTCAGCAACTGGACGGAACCCACGTGGTGTTATATGTTCCAGATGACGCTGGTTGGAGCGGCCAGGGCGTGGTTTGATCGTTTACCGGTTCACCACATCTATGATTGGGCGGACTTTCAACACAAGTTCAGCCAACACTTCAGTCAACAGAGGAAATATACAGAAGAGCAGTGGACGATCCTCAACTGCGTTAGAGAGGAAGATGAATCTTTACTAGACTTCATCACTCGCTTCAACTCCAAAAAGCTGAGTCTGGGCACCATAAGCGAAGATCTTATTCGCGCCGCTTTTATCCAGGGCGCCGAGTACCCAGAGCTTATCCGCACGTTGACGGGTAAGGACGGCATGCCATCCACATGGGATGCCATCATGACGGCGGCCAAGCGCTTTGCCGAAACGGAGAAGCAACTGGGAAGAGATCTTCCCCAGAACACACACCTCCACACGCAGAGGACTAGAGAAAACAACGTTCGGACCGCCCGGCAAAACAAAAAGAGGAAGCTAGGTATTTGGCAGTCAAGGGTAAACTTTGACACCTCATTCAGCTATCACCCTCTAGTAGGCGGAAGGGATAACACGCACCCTTCAAGCCGAAAACACAGGTGGACGCCACTCAGCAAAATCGTCACGGAGATATTTGCCACCGAAAAACTCCCATGGCCAAAAGCTCCAATAATCCGGCAGCGACCTAATGCGGATCAGAGCAAATCCTGTGACTTTCACGGGACAAAGGGTCACAACACTGAGGAGTGTACATCCTTGAAGGATATTGTTGAAACATTCGTCAAGGATGGAAGACTTGCACACCTTGTGGCATCAATCAAGAATGGGGGGAGGCATGATAACCGGTACAAAGGCAACGGACGAAAGCCCGTTGACATCAGCATCCACATGGTTCATAGTAACATCAAAGGAAGAAAAAGACGAACGACAGAACCATGCGCGTGGAAGGAAGCTGAGGTGCGCTTCCCGCGAGTGCCAGGAGGACCCAGCAAAGAAGGCCCTATCGTCATCAAAAGCCAGCTGGGGCACTACATCACTTCCCGCACTCTTGCTGACAACGGCGCCTCGTCAACGGTTATGTACAGGCAGTTCTTCGACAAGCTAGACGACGAAGACAAGGAACGCCTGGAAACGGTCTACGCCTCAATGGAAGGGTTCGACGGCAGCACAAACACCCCCCTGGGTATCCTATCTTTCCCCGTCATTCTTACGGACGGGAAACACTCCCGCACAGAAGACGTGGACTTCGTCGTAATGAGGAAGCCACACCACACATACGACATTCTCTTCGGGAGAGACGGGATGGCAAGATTCAACGCCGTGGTATCTTCAGTCCACGGCATGATAGGATGGCCAACTGCTGAGGGTGTAGCGATGATCACCGGTATCCCCCAGGTATGCATCGCATCTGTCTCATCTAAACCCAAACCAAAGATGGCTAAACCAACCATCACCGAACCAGAAAAATGGGCCCTCAATGGCAAATACCCTGACCAGGCTGTTACCATTGGCCCAACAATCACTGATCCTACGCGCACCTTACTCAAACGCTTACTACAGAAAAACGCTGACATCTTCGCGTGGACACCAGCTGACATGACTGGTGTACCTCGAAGTAAAGCAGAGCATAGGCTCAAGTGTGACCCGGCTTTTACGCCAGTCATACAAAAGCGCAGAGTAATGGGGGCGGAACAAGCTAACGCGTGTAGAACCCAAGTCAAGGAACTCCTCGACGCGGGCATCGTACGGGTTAGTAGATATCAAACATGGGTTGCAAATCCCGTTATGGTACCGAAGGCTAACAAACAATGGCGCATGTGCATAGATTTCAAAGATTTAAACAAAGCATGCCCCAAAGATTGTTACCCGTTACCCGAAATTGACCTCAAAGTGGATTCATTAGCACCGTTTCGCCTTAAGTGCTTCCTTGACGCATATAAGGGGTAACATCAAATCCACATGGCCGTAGATGATCAGGACAAAACCGCATTTCGGACGCCCGATGGCACATTTTGTTATCAAATGATGCCATTCGGACTTAAGAATGCAGGGTCCACATACCAACGCCTGATGGACAAAGAGTTTCATGCCCAAATTGGGAGAAACTTAGAAGTCTACATGGATGACTTGGTCATCAAAAGCCCTGAGCCAGAAGCGATGTTGAAAGACATCGAAGAAACTTTCAACACGCTCATAAAGATAAACATGAAGCTCAACCCGAGCAAGTGTTCCTTTGGGATGGAGGAAGGGAAGTTCTTAGGAGTCATTGTTACTAAAGATGGCTTCAGAGCGAACCCTGAAAAGGTCGAAACCATTATCAAAATGGAATCACCTACTACCATCAAGCAAGCTCAGACACTGAATGGACGCCTAGTCGCACTTAACCGCTTTTTGTCAAACCATGCGGATAGGTCGTTCCCATTCGTGTCAACATTGAGAAACTGTTTAAAGAAAACGCACTTCCGCTGGACACCAGAAGCGGAAGCAGCTTTTCAGGAAATTCGGTCACGCTTGATCGAACTCCCAACACTCACAGCACCAGAAGCGGGGGAGGAATTAATCATATACCTTTCCGCCACAGATAGAGCAACCGGGGCAGTCCTGCTAGTAGAGCGAAAAGGTATCCAGATGCCTATTTACTATGTTAGCCGTGTCCTAACAGACGTAGAAACCCGGTACTCTACCCTGGAAAAATTAGTCTTAGCGCTTGTACAGGCTTCACGCAGGCTAAGACGATATTTCCAAGGTCACCCAATCACCATTCTCACCAACTTCAAACTTGCAAACGTTCTAGGCAAACCCGAGTTATCGGGACGCCTAGCCAAATGGGCAATTGAGCTGGGAGAATACGCGATAAAATACAAGCCGAGACCAGCCATAAAAGGCCAGGTCTTGGCCGACTTTATTGCAGAAGTCCCCGCTTCGCGGGAGAAAGAGTGCCAGGAGGAGGCTCAACCCTCCCCAGCACAGGACATCAATGATGTCTGGCGACTCTACACTGATGGAGCAGCCAGCAACGAGGGTTCAGGCGCAGGGTTGAAACTAACCAACCCAGCAGGCCAAGAATACACTTACGCTATTCGACTAGATTTTCCAAGTACGAATAACGAAGCAGAGTATGAAGCATTCTTGGCCGGGCTGAGAATTGCGCGTAAGATGGGAGTGAAAAACTTGGAAGCCCACGTGGATTCCATGTTAGTAGCCAACCAAATAAACGGGACGTACACGGCCGTGAACGACACAATGGCCCTGTACCTCGCACAAGCAAAAACCCTTATGCGCGATTTTAATAATTGTAAAGTCATACACGTCAAGCGTAGCGAAAACAAATCTGCGGATGCGTTAAGCAAGCTTGCATCATTAGCCTTCACCCACTTGGGAAAGGACATCCGTATTGAACTCCTTGGAGCACCATCAGTCCCACACAAGGAAATCTGTGTCATCCAAACTGGTACAGAAACGTGGATGACACCAATAATAAATTACCTTGCGGCGGGTATACTACCAGAGTCAAAAATACAGGCAAGAAAAATACGCTGTAAAGCACTGAACTATCAACTCATCGATGACATCCTTTACAGACGTAACTTTCTTGGCCCACTCCTAAGATGCGTGGACAACCAAGATGCTAGCTACCTCCTAAGGGAAGTACACGAGGGCATCTGTGGAGTACACGCAGGTCCACGCGCTGTTGTAGCTAAGCTAAACAACGCGGGATACTTTTGGCCGGAGATGCATACGGATGCGCTGGCATACGTCAGAAAGTGTAGGTCTTGCCAGCTCTACGTACCCAACACGCATCGCCCGAAGAATGAACTTGTTCCAGTCACCTCCTCATGGCCATTCCAGAAGTGGGCCATCGATGTGACAGGCCCATTTCCCACTGCAGCAGGAAACGTTCAATTTCTAGTGGTAGCCATCGATTACTTCACCAAGTGGATAGAAGCAAAACCCTTAGCCCAAACAACCGCAAAACATATTAAAAAATTTATTTGGGAATTTATTATTTGTCGTTTTGGACTTCCACAGACTTTGGTGAGCGATAACGGCACCAACTTTGCTGACAAGAAGCTACAAAAGTGGCTGGAAGAACTTCAAATCACCCACACCTTTATCTCAGTGGCACACCCGCAAGGTAACGGTGAGGTGGAAAGAGCAAATAAAAGCATCGTCGAAGGCATAAAGAGAAGACTCTTGGAACACAGATCCGGCTGGGTGGACTAAGTACCACACGTCCTTTGGGCAAACAGAACGCTGAAAAAGGCCAGTACGAGAGAAACCCCGTTCATCCTCACTTATGGCACTGAAGCCATGGTCCCGGTCGAAATTGGTTTACCCTCACCAAGGGTCTTGATTCAGCCAGAAGACAATGATGCGGAAAGACGGTTAGACCTTATGCTAACCGAAGAACGCAGAGACTTAGCCGCAACGCGTGAAGAGAACTACAAGCGACAAATGCAAAAGTACTACAACACGCGGGTAAAACTCTGCAACTTCAATGTAGGAGACTACATATTGCGTAACAACGAGGCTTCAAACCAAGAGCGCCCAGGAAAGCTGGCACCGGTCTGGGAAGGACCGTACATTATCAAAGAAGTTTTGGGAAAGGGCGCATACCGGCTCGAAAGGCTCGATGGCACTCCCATCCCAAGAACATGGAACGGAGCTCAATTACGCAAATGTTACATGTAGATCAATTCCAAACTTGTAAAGAAAAGGCCTAGAGCCACTTCTAATGGAAATGATTCTCCTTTATCACATTGTGTTGATAGCCTTACCTTTATACTTGTGAACTTCCCACACTGATATGCCGGTATTCACCGCATAATTATGGGAAGAAGTAAGTCGTTGCGTGTGGAAGGCGGCAAAACCCGCATAAACACATAAAACGGTAAAAATTTCTAAGGAAAAGATAAGGAAAACCTTCACGCAGGTCAGTTATAGGTGAAGTTTGGTCATCCCACTAAATGAAAGTGACGGTCCTACCCGCACAATCATGATAGAGGAAACTAAACATTAACCTATTGACAACCGCGCGTCGAAAGGTTAACTTATTCAAAATACTTAGAAAATTTCTAAGGAAAAGATGAGGAAAACCTCCACGCAGGTCAGATATAGGTAAAGTTTAGCCATCCTACTAAGTGAAAGTGACGGTCTTACCCGCACAATCACGAAAGAGGAAGCAAAACTTTAACTTATTATTTGCCACGTTGAAAAGTTAACTTATCCAAGTACTCAAGAAATTGATAAGTTAAACCAAAATATGCGTGAAATAAACAAGGCAAGACATTAACAAATAATCTTTATTCAATCAAAATTCAAATATTACAAGAATTGCCGGGCATGTACCCGCATACAAGAGTAAATCTGTGCAAAAATAAAAATCTACTCTAATGGTGGAAAGGGATCTAAAGGATCAAGCTTCAGGACCACTCCCACTTGGACCCGCACCATCAGTAGAGTGTGGCGGTTCAAGGAAAGCCTTGAGGATAGCTAGCCCATCATCAGCAGCAGTAATCTCGTTCACCTTCTCCACCACCGGATGCGGGAAGGCAGCATACTGATTCACTGCTTGGTCATAAGCAGCTTCAGTATCCACATCATAAAGAGGGAAGTTGGAAGGCGAGATGCCTTGTTCAACAAACCTTAGACCAAGCAGGAAGCCAGCCTTTTCCTATCCTCATGAGAAGCGTTGAGGGCTGCGCTCATCGCATCGTCATATGATGTGTTCGTAAAGACCCGATGCACAACCTACAAAACAGAAGTATATCAAAAACTCTTCTAAGTGTAAGGAAAAGCGTAAAGAAATTGTGAAACTGCGCATACCTGCGACAACGCTTCTCGAAGAAGCCATTCCTTGGTAACCAGAGCCTCCTGGAGGGCAGCTTGAGCTTCATTACGGGCGCGTTCGGATTCGTTCTTTGTAAAGTTGGCAAGCAACACATCTTTGGCTGCAGCCTCTTCGACGCCCTTTAGCTTACGCTCAGTGTGGTCAAGCACCCCCCTCTGGTCCAAGATCTCTTGGAGCTTCTTGGCATCTTCCATGGCCAAGGCATCATGAGCCTGCTGGAGCCTCTCTAATTTGGCTTTAAGTTCCTCATTCTCGATGCGTAGAGGCTCAGCAACAGCTTCAGCCTTGGTGGCCCTCTCGGTTGCGTTCCGTGCAGTTTCCTTGGCCAACCGAAGCTGTTCGTTAACAGCTTGGGCAGCCTTGGAATGGGCCTCGAGCCGGGCCTGAACTTCAACCTCGAGGGCCTTGAAGGCCTTCTCCTTTTCCGCAGCAACGGCGGCAAGCTTCGCATTCTCCTCCCGGATAGCCCGCGCCTGAACCACTTCAAGGCTACGCGCCGTCTTTAACTTGTCGTTTTCACGACAAAGTAGCTCGACGCGCGACTGCATCCGGGCGAGGAGGATTCGGAGCTCGTTGGACAGCCTACCTTTCTGGTAGCTGGCCATGGCCTCCCCCAGCGCACCGCTTGGGGCGGCGTGACGCGCCCATTCGACGCACTCCTCAGCAGTCCGGAGGGTCGTTCCCCGGCGGATATTCCACCGAGGAGCGTAGACCTCGTTGGAATCACGAACTGCAATAAAACAAAAAACAGTTAAGAGAAAAAGAAATGATAAAAGGGATATAGGCCAAAATAACCCTACACACCTGTAGGGTCGACAACAGGCCGATAGCCACCAAACCCATCACCTGAACCTAAGGGATATCCATCCAAAAGGTTAGGGAGACGGGAAGGAGGCGAGGATTGGCTAGACGCCCCAACACCAAACGTACCTGAAGGACCGGCCGTAGTCGCCGGCGCCGGAGGAGGCATGGTGGAGGCCACCGCGGTGGAAACCAACGGAGGTGAACTCACCGGAGGTGAACTCACAACCGTGGCCGTGGCGGCGGAAGAGCCCGCAAGAGAAACCACCGCCGGCTCAGTGAAGGATTCTGTGAAAATGGCACTGACAGCCGGCGGGGGTGATGTTGCAGTTGGAACAGTTGGCTCAACGGGATGAGCAACTGAACCAATACTGCTAACAGGCGTAGCCGCCTGGGTCATCGCCTCGGGTAGGTTGACCCAACCTACCTTCATGGGTCCAGAGCTGCTCCCTCCCGCTCCACTCTGGAATGCGGTAGCATCCACACCTGCACGAAGACAAGATATATAAGTATAATGGCGGAAAGATATGAAATTAAAGTAAATGAAGATTATACTTACGAGTTCTCTTGAGCTTGAAGGTGCGAACAGGCGGGGACGAACCCGATGGAGCCGGCCTCTTCATACCGGTCACCGTCGTCGTCCTGGGTTGCTCGGAGGTGACAGCCGTCTCAACCTCCGGAGCAGTGGTCTCACCACCACCAGGGTTCCCCGCCGCCTCTTCACTTTCGGTCTCAGACTTGGACCGGTTCCCTTGATCGGCAGTGGAGGCAACCTTCGCCTTACCCTTCCCGCCAGCAGCCTTCTTCTTCCGCGCAAGGAAAGGACCATCTGCGGATTCCTCATCAGAAGATGACAAGATTAGAGGAATTCCAGCAGAGGTTTGAGCATTGAGAGGGCGAGGGTTAAATAATCTTTTACCTGGCCGCGTGGCGCTCAGTATCTCGTGGCCTGGAGGGTAGGCCTCCACAAAACGATCCGCCGTCTGTTCAAGGATGGGCAACTCGTTCTCGTCAAGAGCACGAGTACCCAGCCGAGCGGGACCACCAGCCTCCCGCGGATGCAGGAGCGATCGCAAGTCATTCCCCTCTGAAATAAAAAGAGACAGTTAGAAGAAACCTTAAATCAGCAAAGAAGACGGAGCATACCGTAAGGGATAAAGTTCAAACCGTATTCGAGGACGATGGGAATCTATGGCGCCTCTGCCCCAGCATCCTTCCACACCCGGCTCATCCCGAGCATCACCATACCGGACTCCGCAAAGCGGTAAACCGGAGTCTGGATCCGGGAAATCTTGGAGAACCATTCCGCCTCCTGGTAGTTGGAGGCGTGAAGGCTGGGGAGTGCTCTCCCGTTCTTGAATGTCATCGCTATGGGGACGACACGGGCAGAGATGTAAAAGAACTCCCGCTTCCAAGACCGAAGACTGCGCTCGGTAGCGCAGATCTTCAAACCCTTGATCCGGGTAACCAGGGTGTACCAGCCTTGGATGCACCTCCAGGAGTAGAAGGTCATCAGGCGGTCGACATGGGGCTCCACGCCAAGAATGAGGCACACCCATTCAAAATGGCGGATCTTGGCGATCGCCATTGGGTGTACCTCCGTCAGGTGTACACTGTGTCTCTCCAAAACACGGTATAAAAACTTCTTCAATGGGAACCTGAGATTCCCATAGACGAAGAAGGCAGCATATACCCCTATTTTGCCCTTGGGGGCATCATACACTGTCTGGTGAGGCTCAGGAAACTCAGGCTCGAACGGCTCAAGCATGAACTTCCTGACGATGTACTGATAAAGCTCGGTGGTAAGAGCGCACTGGCATTCGCCAGCAGTGCTCTTATCATCCTTATCAGACGTAGACGTCGGATTCTCGACGTACACGTCAGACTCCTCGGCGGTAGCTTCTGGATCGTGAGTAGAAGACATGTTTTGGAGGTAAAGAAGAACGATTTCAGGAGAATGCTCGACAGAAAGTTAGAGTATTCGCCGGAAATCGTTTAGAAGAAAAAGAGAGAAGTGAGTGTGGATTAAGATGAACCCTCTCCCCCTTTATATACTCATCGCAATGAATGCGATGAATTTAATGCGGGGGAGAGAGAAAAACGAAGGTGCAATGAAACTATGACACGTGGAAAAAGCAAGCTGGCAACAGCTGTTGACAGGACGCGCGCCGTAAAATCCGCACCCACGCGCCCGAAAAATCGCGCCCACACGCCTGAAAAAGCGTCTGGAATGACCATATACTGTCACGTCGTCATAACTTCCTGCACGTCCTGAAACTGTCAGAAGAAACCGTCGGACACTAACGTCCCTTCAACAGTTTGGACTGTTCTTATCCTTTCACCAACTCTTCGAATTTCAAAGAAATTCAAAAAGATTCAAAGATTCAAAAATAAGAGGGAATATACCCCCTTACCTTGGTATCCAAGAAACCGTAAGACAAGTGCGGGTACAGTGTCAAGGCGAAACCCTTCACATACCTAGCACCTGCAGGGAATTGAAGCCAAGAATACCTTGGAAGTAAAGAAACTATAAGACGAGTGCAGGTACAGTGTCAAGGCGAAACCCTTCACATACTTAGCACTTGCAGGGAATTGAAACCAAGAAGGATCTTCTGGACCGTGCTTGCGGAAAGAGAAATAGCACCTCCGCATAGCGGGAACGTTGAGAACTACCTTGTTTGAAACTTCAAGGCGGAATTGGTGGTTTAACATAACTGATCACTATGTCCGAAACTACCAAAATCTCGTGAAGAATCTATGCAAGTGAAACTTAACGCTCCCGATGTGCGAAGGGGTTAAACACCTACCCGCATCACAACCAAAGATCAGGCAGAAAAGTCGGGAATTTCTGCGAGTGACATTAGGAAAACCGCGGGAAGAATCCCCACGGAAAACCTTAAAACTAAAAACCCTTTTCAAAACCCCTTGCTTAAGTCCAAAAGTTCACCTCACTTATTAACAATTCATGAGAAGAACATTGGACTGGGGGGACTTGAAGAGGTAGGTCCCAGCAGAGCCCAGTTGGACCCGCAAGACTCACCTTGAAGAGGGACGTCTGCGCAAGGACCAACTGATCCCGCAGGACCCACCATGCTCAGAGATGAAGACCTTACGCGCAGTACGCCAGCTGTTCCCGCAGGAAAAGCCTCCCAATGGTGAAGTACCCCGCCTGTTCCCGCAACTGCGGATACAAGCCATCAGGGAAGGCTACCCGCACTAATAGCAAGGCTACACGCACAAGGCACTAACTCTCAATAATTCAGTCACCTGAAGGAATGAGCAAGGCGGGAATACTCCCGCCCAAATGAGCCAGTCCGTACGCTTCTGGAAGGTCTTTTGTACTATACCTGCCAAGGTATGGACAAAATAGACAAGATCTGACCAGAGCAGCCCATGAACCAATCACAGGGTGACAGCTCATCGACAACAGTACGAGGAGGAGCACGCTCTAGTACAAAATGTCATTATCAGCCGCTGCCTACTCACCAACCCTTGTCGTGACACGTACATAGCCTGCAGTTGGTGGAAAAGGAACAGTACACAGCCGGCGGAAAAGGAATAGTACATAGCCGGCGGAAAAGGAACAGTACACAGCCGGCCTTGTCACTATCAGCCGCTGCCTACCCACCAACCAGCATGGCACGTGCGTAGCCCACAGTTGGTAGAAAAGGAATATTATACAGCTGGCTGTACCTGCTTGGAAACCTACCTTCGGCTATAAATACTCCAACACCTTGGAACGGTATCATCATCTTACCTTCACTAGCTATTTCTCTCAATATACACTTATATTCAGAGCAATCTAGTCTGATTCTCACGCCGGAGGGTGGTCACAAGGAGGAACCCCCCCTTCTCAGTGACGAGCTCACGGTGTCTGTTTTGCAGGTCATCTGAAGAACATCCACCTTTGCCGGACCTAACCCTCGTGGGAAACATTACTTAGCCCCCAGATTATCCGTAATCTGCCCGGGGTCACTTAGTGTTTCTTCAACGCCTTTGACTGGCGCAAGCCAAAACAAAAACGATAACGCTAACTCGTTAATTCTATTATTATACTGTTATCGTAATTATACCTTCTCGCTAATTGCATCTTGAACGAGAAGAGTATCCGTTGAGATACCGAAAACAATATCACCGGTTCTCGCATCCGTATCGTAAAATCCTACGTCCTGTTTCAAAACAGCTTCCAAATATCTCTTCCTCAACGCACTCACTTGCCGTTCACCGGTATACATCCAGCATCCAATCTCTACACATTTTATTATTATTTTAAATAATTAAAACGGAGTTGATGTTTGAAAGAATGATAAAAAAAAACTTATAAAATTTTATTGGTGAAAAGTATCATATCCACGTCACCACGTGCACTTGATCTGTAGTGAACCGACTTAAATATATAACTAAATATAAATAAGCAGTTGTAAATAAATAATAACAAATAAACTATTGAAATCGTAGAGACAATAACGATCATTGCACAAACTCACCTGCATATGATGACACACATACGACTACACCAAGGTAAACGAAATACAAAGCATACTGCAAAAATCCAAATTAAATAAATTAATTATTAATCAGATCTAAATTCGTACGAAACTGAAACTAATAGAATATTACTTTGGAGACTTCATGAGTCATGGTGTTTAAGTCGGACTGGTTTTTGCCGAAGCCGTTGACCATTTGACCGAACAAGAGGAAGAAGAATGGCATGGAGGAGCCGTGAACGATGGCGCCGATGGTACCGAGGAGCATGAGGAGATAATCGTAATTATCAGCGAATGAGAAGAGTTTGTAGAACGGAAGAGTTTGGTCTTTCTTCTTCTCCGCCTGAGCCGGCATTGCTTTCGCCGGTTCAGTCATTGTGTTAATATTAATAAACTATGGTGGTGTACGCAAGGTTTTTACAAATGAGATTAAATGCCATGAAATAAAGGAGTTGAGTTGAGGTAAAGGACAAAATGGGAATTTCAAGGACACTGTGTTTGCAGGGTACCAGATCAGGTTAGCTGGGAAATTCTACCCGACCCGATCCAGGATATATTTATAATTTTTTGAAAAATAAATATAGAAAAAGAAGAAGAAGAAAATCACTTAGATGACTATTGAGTATTGACTAAGCGGAAAAAGTCAACGTAAACATGCAGAAAAGTATGTGTTATAGAGGTTTTAAGAAAAGTAAGAGTTTTAGAAGGTGACAAATGATAAGTGGGTGAAAAGTTTATCTAATAGGCGGATTTATAGACGGACAAATGATTTGCTGACATGTGACAATTTTCAGAGGAAATGACTATGTAGACGTTTGTGAGGGGGAAACGTCGGAGTCCTATATGTTTCATTCGATTTGGGCAGTTTAGCCTAGACACTACGTCCACTTAACGGCTAGGGATCAGACACTACCTCCACTTAACGGCTACGACTAAGACGGTTCTCTTCACAAAGAGACGAGGTAGGCGTTTCATCTGGAAAAAAAGGCCACATGTTAGCAAATCATTGGTCCGTCTGTGGGTCCCGCAATCAAATGTAGCCTCTGCAACTCAGACGTCTCTTGTTTATCGTGAAACCCCTATTTTCAACACTTGTCCATATTTATTTTGGCCTTTCCTATGATTATTTTAGTGATCCTTCCTAAATAAAATATATAAATTTATAATGAGATTTCACTAAAAGATAAAAAGATTTGTTTTCTTGTTATAAAAAACATAAAGTATCCAAAAACATTTAAAATATCTTTTTAGCTTATCGGGTCTTACTTTTCTAAAACAGAAACAAAAATAATCAATGTTACATGTTATGTTAGAAAATTGGTATGATCTAAGTAAAGATGTATACTTTATTTTATGAAGAGTAATATAATACCGTTAATAAAAAGACATTATGGTAAAAATGTGTAAAATACATGCAACAGAAAGTAACATCACCACCATAAATGAGAAGAATCTTGGTCATGTGATGAACACATATTTTTAGGAACATATTTCGTGGCTATTTTTATATTTTTCTACAACGATATAACAACTAAAGTAGTGATGATAACGATGTTGTAAAATAAGATTTTGAAGGTAAAGTATTCCCTGAGTGGTCGGCTGGTAGCTATAAGGTAGGATGCCAAAGGCGATTTTTTTTTCATTTAATTATTTGGAATTGGTCATCGGTTTTTTCATGTTTTAATTTTTGTGGCACCGATTTTTTTCATGGTTTAATCTTTTGTGGAATATATGATTTTTTGAGATAAGATAAGAGTAACTCATGGCAAGACTTGAGAGAACATTGTCTAAAATATTTTTTGAAATTTACGTGGAGGTGGAGAGTTCTTTTATCTATTTATTCCAAATTTCTCACATTAGTTCCGAGTTACTCATGAAACTTGTAATCGAAAATGAGTTAATGGATTCATTTTATAGTTAAAACCAAAAATTGCTTAATGGTTTGTAATTGCAAGTCCAATGTGTAAACTCGGTCGCGTATTCAGCGCTTACTCGCCACTCAACACCCTTACGAGGCGGTTTTCTTCAACTCGACTTATATTACTCATACTCAAATATCTAGGTTGTCAACTTGGAGCTACTCAACGGTTACTCGGACTTAGTTGGTAATTACTCGGATATATTATGTGGATAACTCGGAGCTACTAAGCGATTACTTTGAGCTAGCCGGCTAAAAATGTTAAAGAGTGAATATAAAGTTTTAAAATACTCTGGTATTAAAAAATGTATTATTGTGATGAAAAAGAGTTCAAATAAATTGTGATAAATGTATAAAGTCTTTAAAATAAAACACACACCATGAAAATAGGAAATTATATCATGTAACCAGGACATTATACATTATTTAAAAAACTATTAATCTCAATACTAGATCCTAGATCGAAGGGTCTAGATCTATTCATATATTTCTCACAAAACTATTGTTTTTACGATAACCATATCTTTCTTGTTATTTATATTGATATTCACATATTTTGTTATAAATATTAATAAACTTATGATATTTGGCATACATATAATTACCCAAACATAAATTTCTAATTTAACATGTCTGATTACTCCCCGAGTATAAAAAACAATTAGGACCAATATTATCCTACAACAATAACTCAGAAGTTGGTAATTGCAAATGTAGTTGGTCAATATAGACAACATTTGAGTTGTTGCGTGAGAAATCGGTTTAGAAATATTTAAAAGGCAAGGAAATCCGGCTGCACAAGTTTTTTGGTTCGACATTTGAATCAACGAGTCACAGGCATACACAACTTTGTTTTTCAAGTCACTGTAACATATTTTACATTCGTATATAGTCAATAAGAGTGAAAATAAAAACCACCACAAAGAGTTTACCAAACACGTTGCATCAATACTTATAAGTGGGTAAAGGAGTGAATAAAAACTACCACAAAGACTTTACTAAACATGTTGCATCAATTCTTATAAGTGGGTACCAAAAGGCATATAGTCAAATAGTACCAAAGTGTTGATATGATGTGTTTTCTCAGGTGGTAGGGTTCGAGTCTCATTGTAGGCAAAATTAGTATGGATATAGTGGTAGATTTAGGAGCGTGTGACAGTGTAAGCTTGTCGTAAAATAAAATCGTAAGGGGTGAGACTTAAGTGCATTCACATTACAAGATTTGTATCATGGAAAATGAAAACTCTTAAATTATTTATTTTCTATATCATGAATGAATATAAATTTTCAAAATTAGTAAAAAAACAATGTTCAATTAATTTTCCAACAAAATATGATAAGAGTATCATACAATGATGCAAGTGATATTGAAGAGCACGTTTTGAATGGATGGAAAAACATATCGGGGATGTACTAGTTGTTCAGGTTTATACAAATTGATCAATGCATTCTCGGTCCACAAAACCTACAAATGTAGCAATTAGTGATTAAGATGATAAGATAGCATTCAATACGCATGTAAACGTTTTTGTTTTGCTTTGAGTTAGCTTTTGGCTAATTGGGTTTGTGGGCTCAGTAAAATTGTCTTTCAAAAAAATATGCATGTGGAATATATATATTTTTTTTTCACAAACTAGTCTACCTGAGTTTATTTCAAAGGACCAAGTTATTTTATTTAACAAAGCTTGTGCTCTGTTCCCTAAAACATATATGTATTTTACTAAGATTATAAAGCCTACTATTATAGCATTTATAACATAACCAAATTATATAACAATATTTACATTTGTATTATTGAATATCTTTTTAACATTAATTTTTATATTTATTTTCCGAATATTAATATTTTAAGGTGGTTTGGATATTGAAAAGAAGATCAAGGATTCAAATATTATCCATATAAAGTGTAACATTTATTCATAAAAAAAGGGTTTATTTGCATGCAATAATAAATTTACTTTTCACAGGTAAACTGTTAGAATCCTTTTTCATTGTTTTTTCTTAAGTTACAATAGCATATATGTCAAAAAAAAATAATAAATAAAAAAAAATCATTTTTGTGTAAATCAACAATTGCCACATAAAATTACCTAAAAGCCCTCGTACAGTCGTGCGGGCTGTTTAAAAAGCTCATAGCTCGAAGCTCGCTTGAAAAAAGCTCGGAGAAAGCTCGCTCGATATCGGCTCGATTGTAAACAAGTCAAGCCTAGCTCGACTCGATTTCTAAACGAGCCGAGCCTGAGCTAGCCCCGGCTTGACTCGAGCTCGCTCAATTGACTCAAACTATTTTATTTTAATTTATTATATATATACATACATGCATATAATTATCGACCACAATTATTTTATCACATGGGCTTTCTTTAATTCAGCCAATTTTTCTTTCTTACTCCATAGTCCATATTCATAATTCCATACACTGAGTAATTGAGAGATGAGACTTCATAATTCACACACTCAATAATTAGTATACGTTCCATTTTCAATCATAACCCTAGACACTCATATTCACCTTCGCCGCTGCTCATATTCACCTCCGCCATCGGCCGCCGATTCTCCGCTTAATTTTGTATTAGACGTATTTATTTAGTTTGTATTTGGTTGGTGTTAATCTCAACGTCATATTTATTTAGTTTAACTTGATGGTTGCTTATAATTGTTATTATTACAGGTAAACTCGAGCCAAATCGAGCCGAGCCGAACCGGCTCGATTTAAAACGAGCCGAGCTTGAGCTCATATATTTAGCTCGATTAAGAGTTCGAGCTCGAGTCAAGCCAGCTCGATTGAATATCGAGCCAAGCTTGAGCTTTCCTTGGCTCGGGCTCGGCTCGGCTCGTGAACAGGCCTTCGTGCCAAACAAATTGTGTCTGGGATCTGGAGTCTGGACCAGAACTACTTTTAGTACCAGGCCCATTTTTATCATTGAATGCTGTTAGGCCCAATGTCTTTGCCTAACGTGAAATGTGTACACAAAAAATAAGTTAGGAACCGATCAAAATAAGATGCTAATATTGTTTACGTATTTATCCATTTATTTTTATTGGGTAAATGATATATATTATCATATTTTATTTTAAATTATTATTTTAGATTTTAGTATTTGTCACTATTGTCTATTTCTTTTTATCTATATATTATTATGACTATTGGTACTATTATTACCTATTTTATTTGTTGTTTTCTGAAGTTGTCTAAAGGTCTAGTGTTGAATTTTTATGGTTATTTTATACAACTTCATACATATATTTTTCGAGCCGCAAGACTCTGGATAAGCAACCTCTATTATTTGAGATAAAAGTATGAGTTGCCTACATCACACCCTTCATATTATGTTAATAGCTTTGTTATTTATGAGATTTTTATTGGGTTTGAATGATTAATTGATTCGTTAGGTCCTACAAGATTATGTATATCAATAATGTTTCTAAACCAAGTAATTTAAGACACAATTCAAACTTATAGGTACAATTTAACTTAAATTTGCCAGTAAAATCACTTGTTCATAGTCAAATTGATTTCCCAATATGGCTCAATTTGTTCTATCTATTATATGTAATTTTTTCGTTACAGAGGAGTAATCACAACATTACAACATATATAAAAAAGAAAATAGAGAAGAATGACTTTGGAGTTGTCCATTGATTTTATTTATAAAAACTAAAAAGCATCACTAATCATCAAAGGGATGTTCAACTGCACCTTTTGAACACTTAAATGTGATGTTTCCATGTTCCAAGGCCCATTAAAATGTTTAATATTAGATCAATTTTTATTTATAAAGAGAATCTAATTAATAATCTCAAATAAGTTATTTAAAACTATTCTTACCAATCAACAACGTATCACTCTTTCTCAACTTGATGTTCAATGATCGACCGGTTTTTACGTGTGTATACAAGGTTTTATATCAAGATTATCTTGTTTCTTTAGCCTAACCACCACCATGTTTTATGCAACAAACATAAGTAGTTATTTAGTACGGCGTGAATAACATGATCAATGGTCAACAAAGTAACTAACCAACTATAATTATAAACTATCATATGTCTTTTAAATATGTAGCACTTGTATTCTTTTCTACTTAAAAAGTTAACATACAATTATAATGAATTTGATGTTTAGGGGTGTTTGGGTATGCTTTTAAATTTTGTTTATTTGTTTATTTAATGTTTAAAAAACAAAAGGTATTTGACGAAACTCATTCAAAAGCATCAAAATGAAGCTTTTCAAAACTTGTTTTTGTTTTTTATAAGTCAAATAAACAAATTCGAAAAGATCACGCAAACACCCCCTTAGTGGCATTCCATAAAGAGTCGGAACCAATAAGGGTTTAAGGGGTTCACTGATTTCGGTAACCATATACAGAAATATTTTTATCATAAATATGTTTTCTTTTTCTTTTTTGTTAAATAAAACATGAGTTTTAACTTCTTAGCTATATATAGTGGGTAAATAAGAAAATTATGATAACTCAATAAACAATTGCCACTAAATATATATAGAAACTAGACACTAGTTCATACCATTCATTGAACACCCAGATTTCCAGATTTCAAATATTTAATTTTGTATATTATATTATATTATATTCTATGATATTCAATAATCTATAATTTACGTTTAATGATTCTATTTTTCAATTACTTAATTACATCTTTATAATATCTTATCCTATCATCAGATGCCATAATAAACATCACATGTTTAGAAGATGATTAAAATACAGGAATAAGTTTAAAATATTTTGGGAAACTCACAAGTAGCATTTGTTTATACATGAATGTTGTAAGTAAAGTAGACATGGCCAAAAAAGGTCCGCCTCTAAAAAGGGTGACCCTTTATAGTGTGTGGAAAAATAAGTCCCCTTTTCTGCTTATTTTAGTCGACCAAATGTTGCAAATTTGCACAAAAATGCATACACTTGTGTGTCTAATAATTAGCCCCACCCTATTTCTATGCTTCGTTGGTAGCCCACAAAGACAGAAGACTCCCACTTCTTTTTAGGGCAATCAAATGTATGCAATCATCAACAAGATCTTCTATATGATTTTTCACTAATCAATGATATTCATCTCCTAATATTCATAATTTGTTTAATTAATTATAACCTTAAGTTGTTGCTTTGAGTTATGAAGAAACACTAACCGGACCCCGGACAGATTACTGGTAACCTGGGGGTTAGATAGATATTTCCCACGAGGTGTTAGACCCTTTGAAGATGGTTCTTCTGATAACCTGCAAAACAGACACCGTGAGCTCGTCACTGAGAAGGGGGGGTTCCTCCTTGTGACCACCCTCCGGCGTGAGAATCAGATTAGATTGCTCTTTAAATATAGAAGTATATTAAGAGATTGCAAGAGCAGATATCAGGTATAATATGATGATAATGTAATAATATATGATAGGATGAGATGGTCATACCATTAGTGGTATTTATAGCCGAATGTAGGTTTCCAAGGAGGTATGGCCGGCTGCAACAGTGTTCCTGTTCCACCAACAGTAGCCTACGCACGTGCCCTGCTGGTAGTTGGTGGGTAGGTAGCGGCTGATAGCGACCAGGCCTGTTGTATACTATTCCTTTTCTACCAACTGCCGGCTACGCACGTGGTATGACAATAGTTGGTGAGTAGGCAGCGGCTAATAGTGACATACAGTGTAGGAGCATGCTGCTCGCCATACTGTTGTCCATAAGCTGTCGTATCTTTAGTCAGATCTTTTTCCCATACCTCGTCAGGTACAGTACAGAAGATCTTCCCGTATCGTACGGACTGGCTTATTTGGGCGGGAGTATTCCCCCTCCCGCCCTTATGCGGGATTGTTCCCGGCTTCGCTCATTCCTTCAGGTGACACTGAATGAGAGCTAAGTGCCTTGTGCGTGTAGCCTTGCTGCGCGGGTGGCCTTCCCTAATGGCTTGTATCCGAGGCTGCGGGGACAGGCGGAGTCCTTCACCATTGGGAGGCATTTCCTGCGGGACCAGCTTGCGTACTGTGCGTAAGGACGTCACGTCTCTGAGCATGGTTGGTCCTGCGGATCCAGTTGGTTTCTGCGCAGACGTCCCTGTTTAAGGTGAGTCTTGCGGGTCCAACTGGGCTCTGCTGGGACCTACCTCTTCAAGTCCCCCCAGTCCAATGTTCTTCTCATGCGTGTTTAATAAAGTGAGGTGAACTTTTGGACTTAAGCAAAGGGTTTTGAAAAGGGTTTTTTAAGGTTTTCCATGGGGATTCTTCACGCGGAAGTCCTTGTCACTTGCAGAAATTCCCGAGTTTCCTGCTTGGTCTTTGGGTATGATGCGGGTAGGTCTGTAACCTCCTCGCAAGTCAGGAGCGTTGAGTCCCACTTGTGTGGACTCTCCATGAGGTTTTGGTAGTTTTGAACATAGTGATCAATTATGTTAAAACCACCAATTCCATCCTGGAGCTTCAAACAACGTAGTTCTCGACGTTCCCGCTATGCGGGGATGTTATTTCCGTTTCCGCAAGCATTGCCCAGAAGATCCTTCTTGATTTCAATTCCCAGCGGAGCGCTAGGTATGTGAAGGGTTTTGCCTTAACACTGTACCAGCGCTAGTCTTACGGTTACTTTACTTCCAAGGTATTCCTGGCGTCAATTCCCTGCGGGTGCTAGGTATGTGAAGGGTTTTGCCTTTACACTGTACCCGCACCCGTCTTATAGTTACTTGGTTGCCGAGGAATATTTGGCTTCAATTCCCTGCGGGTGCTAGGTATGTGAAGGGTTTTGCCTTTACACTGTACCCGCATCCGTCTTACGGTTACTTGTTCGCCAAAATTTACTTGGCTTCAATTCCCTGCGGGTGCTAGGTATGTGAAGGGTTTTGCCTTTACACTGTACCCGCATCCGTCTTACGGTTACTTTGCCAAGGTTTTTCTTGGCTTCAATTCCCTGCGGGTGCTAGGTACGTGAAGGGTTTTGCCTTTACACTGTACCCGCGTCCGTCTTACGGTTACTTGTTTACCAAGGTAAGGGGTATTTTCCCGCTTACTTTTTAATATTTTCAAATTTTGAATTTTGAAATTCGAAAGGTTGGTGGAAAGATAGGAACAGTCCAAACCTCTGAAACGTCGTGCGACGGTCTCTTCTGACTGTGTCAGGACGTGCAGGAAGTTATGGTGACGTGACATTATATGGTCATTCCAGACGCTTTTTCAGGCGCGTGGGCGCGATTTTTCGGGCGCGTGGCCGCGAAATTGTTGGCACACGTCCTGTCAACAGCTGTTGCCAGCCTGCTCTTTGCCACGTGTCATAGTTTCATTGCACCTTCGATTTCTCTCTCCTTCGCATTAAATTCACCGCATTAATTGCGATCACTATATAAAGGGGGAGAGGGTCGTTTGTAATTCACATCTTCACTTCTTCTCTTTCATCTCTTAAGGCGATTTCTGGTGAATACTCTCTTATTCTGTTGAGCATTCCTCCGAAATCGTTTCTTCTTCCCTTGCAATATGTCTTCCCATGATGCTGAAGCTGTAGCCGACGATAGGAGTACTGCTGGCGAGTGCCAGTGTGCTCTACCTGTCGATCAGTACCAGTATGTCGTCAGGAAATTCATGCTTGAGTCTCTTGAGCCTGAGTTTCCTGAACCCCACCAGACTGTGTACGATGCCCCCAGTGGCAAGATCGGGGTATATGCTGCATTCTTTGTTTATGGGAACCTTAGGTTCCCATTGACAAAGTTTATGTACCGTGTCTTGGAGAGGCACGGTGTGCACCTGACCGAGGTGCATCCGATGGCGATTGACAAGATCCGGCACTTCGAGTGGGTGTGCCGGATTCTGGGTATTGAGCCCTATGTGGACCGCCTGATGACCTTCTATACTTGGAGGTGCATCCAGGGGTGGTACACCCTGACAACCCGGATCAAGGGTTTGAAGATTTGCGCGACCGAGCGCAGTCTCCGATCGTGGAAGCGGGAGTTCTTCTACATTTCTGCCCGCGCCGTCCCCATTGCCATGAAGTTTAAAAATGGCCAAGCAATTCCGAGCCACCACGCCACCAACTACCAGGAGGCGGGATGGTTTGCGAAGATATCCCGGGTCCAATCTCCGGTTTACCGGTTTGCGGAGTCCGGGATGGTGATGCTGGGGATGAGCCGGGTATGGAAGGAGGCGTCTCAGGTTCCCATCATTCTTGAATACGGTTTGAACTCTACTCCTTATGGTATGTCTTGTTTTTCTTGCTGATATGAGTTTGTCTTCTAACTGTTTCTTTTCTTTCAGAGGGGAACAATTTGGAGTCGCTCCTGTACCCGCGGGAAGCTGACGGTCCCGTGTGGGTGGGTGCTCGTGCTCTTGACGAGAACGAGTTGCCCATCCTGGAGCAAACAGCGGATCGGTTTGTGGAGGTCTATTCGCTGGGCCACGAGATCCTGAGCCACCGGCGGCCAGGTAAGGCGTTATTCTCTCCTCCACCCCTCAGTGCTGTACCCTCTGCTGGAATTCCTGACATCCTGTCTTCTTCTGAGGAATCCGCAGATGGTCCTCCGTTAGTGCGGAAGAAGAGGGCTGCCGGCGGGAAAGGGAAGGAGAAGGCGGCCTCCACAGCCGATCCAGTGCTCCTATCTGACACTGAGTCAGATAGTGAAGAGGTGGCGGGGAACCCCGGTGGTGAGAAGACCACTGTTCCGGAGGCTACGACTGTTACCTCCGGAGAACCAATGGCGACGACGGTGACCGGCATCAAGAGACCGGCTCCATCGGGTTCGTCCCCGCCCGTCCGTACGTTCAAGCTCAAGAAAACCCGTAAGTACAACTCTTGGCTTTTATCTTCGTAGTTTAATCTTCCAAGTCTTTTTAACACTTTTCTTCTTTACGCAGGTGTGGATGTTGGCGCATTCCAGGGTGGAGCGCAGAGGAGTACCTCTCCGCCGATGACGGTAGGCTCGGTCAGCCTATCTGAGGCGACGACCCAGGCGCCTGCGCCTGTTTCCGCTGGATCAGTTGCTCAGTCCCTTGAGCCGACCGTTCCAGCCGAGATGACGTCACCGCCGGTGGTAAGTGCGATTTTTACAGCATCTTTCACCGAGCCGGCGGTTACGATTGCTGCGGATTCTGCGGCAGCGACTGCGGCGGCTGCCACCATGCCCCCGCCACCGGCACCGACGGCCGGCCCATCAGGTACGCATGGGAGTACTCGCCAATCTTTGCCACCTTCCCATCTGCCTGACCTTTTGGATGGGTTTCCTTTGGGTTCAGGTGATGGGTTCGGCGGCTATCGGCCTGTTATAGACCCTACAGGTGCGTAGGGTTCCTTTGGCCCTTTTTCACTTTTATTTTTTATCATCTTTTCCTAACTGCTTTTTTGTTTTTTGCAGTGTCGGATTCCAATGAAGTGTATGTTCCGCGATGGAACATACACCGAGGAACAACCCTTCGTACCCCTGTGGAGTGCGTGGAATGGGCTCGCCACGCTGCTCCCCATGGTGCGTTGGGGGAAGCCATGGCTAGCTACCAGGAGGGTAGGCTAACCAATGAGCTTCGGGTTCTCCAGGCCCGGATGCAGCCGCGCGTCGAGCTGCTTTGTCGTGAAAACGACAAGTTAAAAGCAGCTCGCGCCAAGGATGTATCTCAAGCGCGGGCTCTTCGGGAGGAGAACCAAAAGTTGGCCGCAGCTGCTGCGGAGAAGGAGAAGGCCTTCAAGGCCCTCGAGGTTGAGGTTCAAGCGCGACTCGAGGCCCGCTCCAAGGCTGCCCAAGCTGTTAACGAACAGCTTCGGCTGGCTAAGGAGACTGCGAGGAACGCAACCGAGAGGGCCACCAAGGCTGAAGCCGTTGCTGAGCCTTTACGCGTGGAGAACGAGGAGCTCAAGGCCAAATTGGAGGCTCTCCAACGTGCTCATGATGCCTTGGCGATGGAGGATGCCAAGAAGCTTCAAGAGATCCTGGACCAGAGGGGCGTGCTAGATCACACCGAGTGGAAGCTTAAGGGCGTTGAAGAGGCTGCTGCAAAGGAAGTGCTACTTGCCAACCTTAACAAAAGCGAAGCCGAACGCGCCTGCACCCAAGCTCAAGCCGCCCTCCAAGAAGCTCTAGTTGCCAAGGAATGGCTTCTTCGAGAAGCGTTGCCTCAGGTATGTTTGGCTTTACGTCTTCACGCTTTCCTTTGTACATAGAAAAGGTGTTTGACACTTGTATTTTCTTTGTAGGTTGTGCATCGGGTCTTCTCAGAGACTACTTACGATGATGCCATGAGCGCAGCCCTCAACGCTTCTCATGAGGATGGGGAAAAGGCCGGCTTCCTGCTTGGTCTAGGGTTCGTTGAGAAAGGCGTCCCGCCTTCCAACTTCCCTTTGTTCGATGCGGACACCGAAGCTGCATATGACCAAGCGGTGAACCAATACGCCACCTTCCCGCATCCGGTGGTGGAGAAGGTAAACGAAGTTGCTGCTGCTGTTGATGGGCTAGCTATCCTCAAAGCTTTCCTTGAACTGCCACGCTCTACTGATGGGGCTGGTCCAAGTGGAAGTGGCCCTGAAGCCTGATCCTGAAGATCCCTTCCCACTGCTAGGATAGTTTTAGCTTGTATAGATTTATTTTCTTGTAGGTGGGTAGTTACCCGGCCATTCTTGTAATAATTCTTTTTGCGTATAAGATTGTTATTTCCTTCTTTGGGTTTCTTGCTTTATAAACTTATGACTCGCATACTTAGTTTAAATTAGCAATTTTCCAAGTGTAGAATAAGTTAACCTGTTGAACGTGGTTAATAATGGGTTAAAGTTTTGCTTCCTCTTTCGTGATCGTGCGGGTAGAACCGTCACTTGCACTTAGTAGGATGGCTAAACTTTAACCTTCATCTGACCTGCGTGTAGGTTTTCCTCATCTTTTGAGGATAAGTTAACCTTTGAACGTGGTTGATAATAGGTGTGAAGTTTTGCTTCCTCTTTCGTGATTGTGCGGGTAGTACCGTCACTTGCACTTAGTAGGATGGCAAAACTTTACCCTTATCTGACCTGCGTGTAGGTCTTCCTTATCCTTTGAGGATAAGTTAACCTTTGAACGTGGTTGATAATAGGTGTGAAGTTTTGCTTCCTCTTTCGTGATTGTGCGGGTAGTACCGTCACTTGCACTTAGTAGAATGGCAAAACTTTACCCTTATCTGACCTGCGTGTAGGTTTTCCTCATCCTTTTTAAGAATTTTGTTTTGAACCGTTCGACGCGCGGTTGTCAATAGGTAGTGTTCAGTTTCCTTTCATGATTCATGCGGATAGACCGGCACTTTCATTTAATGGGATAATTGAACTCTTCCCCTTTAACTGACCTGCGTGAAGGTTTTTTCCTGTTATTGGGTTTGTGCGGGTAGGACCGCCTTCCCACGCAACGACTTCACGTAATGTGAATGCCGTTACCAGTGTTGCATAGTTTAACCGTTCGACGCGCGGTTGTTGATAGGTTATTGTTCAGTTTCCTCATTATGATTCGTGCGGATAGACCGGCACTTTCATTTTTGGGTGCTGAACCTTTCCCCTTCAACTGACCTGCGTGAAGGTTTTTTCACATTATTGGGTTTGTGCGGGTAGAACCGCCTTCCCACGCAACGACTTCACATAATGTGAATATCGTCATATTAGTGTTCAGAAAGGTAAAATCATCAGCTTCGATATTCTAAAGAGAATCATTTCCATTAGAAGTGGCTCTTGGCCTTTTCTTTACAAATTGGAATTGATTTACATGCAAACTGTGTAAATGAGCTCCCTTCCATGTTGTTGGGATGGGAGTGCCATCGAGCCGATACGCACCTGGTTCGGGATCTCGTTCTTTACGCAGCATGTAGTCTGGACATTGAAGCTGGAATTTTTATTCGTGTTTTCCCCAGCTGGGGTTCTACACGCACCCGCCTGCTCAGCCTTTATTGCGCCACGAGGTGCGCGAGCGTCCCATCTCTGACAAATGCTTCAACCATGTCTTTTACGTCTATGCATTCTTCAGTGTTGTGGCCTTTTGTCTTGTGAAAGTCACAGTATTTGTTCCGATCAGCATCGTGACGATGTCGGATTATTGGAGGCTTTGGCCACTGGAGCTCTTCAGTGGCGAATATCTCAGTGACGCTTTTGGTGAGTGGCGTCCATCTGGAGTTCCGGTGCGGCTGTACATTATCCCTTCCGCCCAATCGATGTTGCAAGCCGGATGAGGTGTCAAAGTTTACCCTTGACTGCCAAATGCCTAGCTTCCGCTTTTTATTTAGTCGGGCGGTGAGGACATTGTCTTCTCTCGTCTTCTGAGTGTAGAGGTTTGTGCTCTGTGGGAGATCTCTACCCAGTTGCTTCTCCGTTTCCGCATAGCGTTTTGCTGCTGTCATGATGGCATCCCATGTGGATGGCATGCCATCTTTACCCGTTAGGGTGCGGATGAGCTCTGGGTCATGCGCGCCCTGGATGAAGGCAGCGCGAACAAGATCTTCGCTGATATTGCCCAAACTTAGCTTCTTTGAGTTGAAGCGAGTGATGAAGTTTGGCAGAGATTCATCTTCTTCTCGTATGCATTTGAGGATTGTCCATTGCTCCTCGATATACTTCCGTTGCTGGCTGAAGTGTTGGCTAAACTTCTGCTGGAAGTCTGCCCAGTCGTAGATGTGGTTGACCGGTAGACGATCAAACCAAGCTCTAGCAGCCCCAACAAGCGTCATTTGGAACATGTAACACCACGTGGGTTCCGTCCAATTGCTGACGGTTGCCCCCGCTATGAACCTGTTCAAATGATCGTCTGGATCAGATATACCGTCATATGTGCCTATGTTAGGCATTTGTTTGGCACTCTTTGGGGAGATTGCTTCCGCAATGTCCCTTGCAAACTTGGACGTTCCTGCATTTGCAACGTTTGGTCTGAACGTTTTGGAGAAGTCTCGTGGACTTCCACCTGTGCTTTTTGGTTTGAAGGATTGTCCAAAATGCCTTTTCGGTTGGGATTCCATTTCCTTACGCTTCCCTTTTGCCCTATGGCGAGGGTTCGCGTCGAAGTCGGATTCCTCTGAGTCATCCTCCCAGTATTCGAATTCGTCGGCCTGTTGTACGGAACGCAAGCGTTCGTTCAATTCGGCCTGGAATTCCTTTTGTCGTGCCTCCGCCCATGCCTTGACTTCATCGAGAGTTTGGCGGGGGAGTCTTCGTTTCTCAACCTGGGTATCAGTGGATCCCAGTAGGCGATCATTTACTGCACTTGCCCCAGCATGAGTGACTGGGGTAGTGTTCGTAAAATTTACTTCACTTGCCCCGGCTTGGGTAACCGGGGTAGTGTTTGTAAAAACTGTGTTACCGGTATTCCCCCCAGTAGCTGGGGTTGTGGTTACCGGAATTTCTCTAATCATCTTTGTAGAAGTTTGAAAAAACTGGAGAAAAATGAAGTTCTAGCTTTATGCACGGATGGCGCCAATGAAGAAACACTAACCGGACCCCGGACAGATTACTGGTAACCTGGGGGTTAGATAGATATTTCCCACGAGGGGTTAGACCCTTTGAAGATGGTTCTTCTGATAACCTGCAAAACAGACACCGTGAGCTCGTCACTGAGAAGGGGGGGTTCCTCCTTGTGACCACCCTCCGGCGTGAGAATCAGACTAGATTGCTCTTTAAATATAGAAGTATATTAAGAGATTGCTAGAGCAGATATCAGGTATAATATGATGATAATGTAATAATATATGATAGGATGAGATGGTCATACCATTTGTGGTATTTATAGCCGAAGGTAGGTTTCCAAGGAGGTATGGCCGGCTGCAACAGTGTTCCTGTTCCACTAACAGTAGCCTACGCACGTGCCCTGCTGGTAGTTGGTGGGTAGGTAGCGGCTGATAGCGACCAGGCCTGTTGTATACTATTCCTTTTCTACCAACTGCCGGCTACGCACGTGGTATGACAATAGTTGGTGAGTAGGCAGCGGCTAATAGTGACATACAGTGTAGGAGCATGCTGCTCGCCATACTGTTGTCCATAAGCTGTCGTATCTTTAGTCAGATCTTTTTCCCATACCTCGTCAGGTACAGTACAGAAGATCTTCCCGTATCGTACGGACTGGCTTATTTGGGCGGGAGTATTCCCCCTCCCGCCCTTATGCGGGATTGTTCCCGGCTTCGCTCATTCCTTCAGGTGACACTGAATGAGAGCTAAGTGCCTTGTGCGTGTAGCCTTGCTGCGCGGGTGGCCTTCCCTAATGGCTTGTATCCGAGGCTGCGGGGACAGGCGGAGTCCTTCACCATTGGGAGGCATTTCCTGCGGGACCAGCTTGCGTACTGCGCGTAAGGACGTCACGTCTCTGAGCATGGTTGGTCCTGCGGATCCAGTTGGTTTCTGTGCAGACGTCCCTGTTTAAGGTGAGTCTTGCGGGTCCAACTGGGCTCTGCTGGGACCTACCTCTTCAAGTTATCTCTTTATCATAAACGGGTTAACAAAGTAAAGTTATCACGATAAAAAGTAAGTTGGATGTCGTCAAATATGTTTTTGATGTAGACAACCCTTTAAAGTTGAGTTTCTCCTTTAATTGTGCTGTTAAAAGATAGTGTTCTAATATAATAGTTAGTTAATCGATAGGCTAATTAATACAATTTGTTTTTTTCCCATCAAATCATTTCATGTTATTAATCCTTTGTTAGCAGGTTCATCATTTATTATTTTATTTGTCATAAACCATTTTGCCACCCCTAATGAACATTAGGATGTCACTATTGTTTAAGAGCTTAGTGTGGCATGTCAAATGTTTGAAAGTCACATATACTCATGTGTGCTTAAATGTTTTGGGCTTAGTAGCTACTCTTGCGTTGTCATATGATATTAAGGAAAGTTGTGCCATGAAGCGTTTGCGCTTCTAGCATGCTGTTGGTGGAGATTTAGGCCCACTTGATTATTAAACACATTATGAAACTCATTCTCATATCAATAAGCGAGACACAATAATTGGCCATCTAAAGACAAAAAGACAACTTGTGAAGCCTCTTAGGATGACCTTCTGTAAGTGGTATGAGAGCGGGTGTACATCATTATACTAGTTGGCTATTCATTTATCCCAACATAGACTCTTATATGGTGGTGGTAAAAAAAGAGCATGCAACGACTTTAGCGTCGTAAAATATCAGAGGAATATGCTTAAAAGACAAGGTACAAGTGGGAGGAACCTAGTGGGCTTCTTCAATATGAGCTAGGTCGGGCCCAACGGGTCCAACTTTCTGTATCGGGCACATGTACATAAATTACCGTCGGTGGCTTTTTACTTTTATGCAGCTTAATAAACAATCAACTTAAAATGTTATATTCCCAATCAACTGTCAAATATGTTTGTTAAAGGGAGGGGGGCGTAGTCCTTAAAAACTTTAAAAGTACTCGAAAATATATCAAACTCCACTTTTATCACTAACTACCTAAGTTATTCGAATTAGCGACGTCACGCCTTTCAGCATCCTAAATAATTTTCTTTTTTCCTTTTTAATGAAATAAAAATAAAGTTTTATTCAAATAAAAGTTACAAAATTCAAACTTAAAAATACTAAAGTACGAACAAAAAAGAAACAAATACCAAAATCACAAGACCAATTATATTCTCTTGCTAATTCACAACTTCAGTTAAGAACTATTTCAATTATTAGACCGGTCGAACCTTCATGCAAGTCCGTATTTGTCTTCAAGTTCAATATTGGACCCGTCAAAATCTAATCTTCCTAGAGATCCCTTGATTTATTTAAATACATATAGTAGAAAGATTGTGTTTGTGTGTGTAAACATTTAGTAGAGAGTATGAAAAAAATAGGTAAAAAAAGTGTTGTATACCGGCATTTACATGGAAACATATAAACTAAAAATTAATAGTATATAGTCATTACCATCGGCTATTTCGTATCTTCAAAATCAAATTGTATAACCGTTACATGCACCCGAAAAAGGAAAAAGCCAAAAGGAGGGGTGGGCAACAGTGTACCAACATAACCCGAACTACTCGAGTGTCGAGTCCTTGGTGTTCAAAATGCCCAAACCAGATTAACCCAACCCGACCCCGAATAAGTTAATTACAGTCGGGTTAAATAAGGTCAAAAATAGAGAAAAGCGTGAGCAACGAACAGCAAACTAGCAGAAGGTACGTAGTCTTCTATTGAGGTTAACCACACATGTCAATAAGTAACAAAATCGGCTAAATTAAATCCAAACGATTCCAAAATTCTCAAATCATTCTTTCTTGCCTTTGCTTCTCAACTTCAACTTGGTTGCTGATTTCCATCTTATCAAGTTTTTATTATTCAATTCATCCTCACACCGTCTATCATCCAGCTGATTTAGCTTCCGAGCCCTAAAACTACATATTATATTAATTAGTGTTTTGAAATTGGGGATAATTAAATCCGATTAGATTGAGGATGAGCTCACAGAAGAAGAAAAATATCCAGATAGAGGCGTTTAAGCATCGGGTCGTGGTGGATCCGAAATACGCCGAGAAGACATGGAATATATTGGAGCATGCCATTCACGAGATTTATAATCATAACGCCAGTGGCCTAAGTTTCGAAGAGCTTTACAGGTTTACATTATTATTATTATTATTATTATTATTATTATTATTATTATTATTTCTGTAGGTAGATGAATAATCCGATTTATTTAGGGTTTTGTTATTTGTTTACGAGTTATTATTTAGTTTTTTCACAATGAAATGACAGCATACAATATTATGCTATGTGTGAATAAATGGATATAGAGACTTTTATACATGTTGATGCCATTAGGGCTTCAAAGTTTGTATGTGAATATATGGTAACATAAATTGTGAATCTCTTATATGGTTTGGTGTGTTAAAGCTTGATAACCTTCGGGTTTTGTTATTCCTTATCAACCATGGCTTGGTTTTAAAATTGCACTAATCATATCGCATCGCTGTACATAATGCGTTGCTGTTTGCATGTTGTAACCTTGATGCGCTAATTTCGCAATAAAGTGGTCATCGCAAGTTGCGATTTGATGTGTGCAACATGGAATTAGTACTTGGGTTGGACCTTGGAAATTTTGTCGGATCTTTTAATTAAGGAAGGCGATGCTTACCTGGAGATGATAAGAGACTATTGGAGAGTAGATGGAGAAGGTTGGAGGACGGAAACGATGGCTGGAAATAAGATTGCTATAGAAACCCTAAAGTTCTTCTATATATAGTTTTAAAATGTTAATTAATAGTCTACGCATAGTGTACTTGTATATAAAGCTTGTTTTGTGGTATTGGCTATAGCTTTAATTTGTATTTATTTATCTAGTTGTCTTACTTTTTATTGTTTAAAAAGTTAACATATTAAAAGATTTTGTGTAATTAATTTTTTTAGTATTTTTCTAATAATGAGCGCATCACATACATGATGCACTCGCAACATACATCGGATTTTAGGACCAAATGCATTGGAGCTCATTGCGCAATTTAAAACCAAGAACCATGGTTCAGTCGATAGTATTGGCAGTTTGATATTATCTCTTTCTTAAAGCTACAAAACTGCATTGGCGATCACTTTAATTTTGAGATGATAATTTTTCGCTTTTAAGTCTAAATTGGCGGATACTAATCTTTTGGACTTTTTTGCTATGAAAAATGGCACACATTGCGTCATCTACCTGCACCGTGGCTCATCGTTGAGCAGTCACAAACTATGCAGTCAATCTCGGTGGTATCTCGGTTATCGGCCCTCATGTAAAATATCGGTAAGAATATCGGTACCGATAATATCGGCGATATTGACCGATATTTCACCGTTATATCACCGATTATCCCGATATCAGTGTTTTAAGTCTTAATTTTCAAATTTTAGTGTTTAATGTTGGTGTTTCAAGTCTTAATCAGTTCCTACATGCTACAATTGTTAGTGTTTTGCAAGTTGCAAAAGGATAATTTGTTAATAGTAGGAGAATATACTGAATTGTTAGTGGTAAAGTGTTATATATATAAATTCTCATGATATTAAAATTTCCGATATCCCACAGATATCTCACCGCGATAACCGATATCTCAAATATTGGTCCTCGACCGATATCCGATATTTTTCCGCATTAACTGCTTAGGTCACAAATAATACTGAGTGTAGTTATAATATGTTAATGCCCATATATGTTTTGTTACTTTCTAGTAATTAATCTGGTATATTTTATGATAAAATTCAATCCTAGTTTCTGTTATTATTTTGGTAGCTTTTGTTTCTTATATTGAGTTCAGTATATATCGTACTTATTTATTATGTTATGGGATATGTATGTTCAGGCATGCATACAATATGGTCCTGCACAAATTTGGGGAAAAGCTATACTCAGGACTCGTATTAACAATGACAGTTCATTTAAAAGAAATAGCTGCAGCAGTTGAAGCATCTCAGGGACCCTTGTTTCTAGAAGAACTAAACAGGAAATGGATGGAACACAACAAAGCATTACAAATGATACGAGACATATTAATGTACATGGACAGAACATACATTCCTAGTTCACACAAAACTCCAGTTCACAAGCTTGGTCTTAACCTATGGCGGGATAACATTATCCACTCTGTTAACATCCAAACAAGGCTACAAGACACTCTCCTTGAAACTGTGCAGAAAGAAAGAAACAGGGAAGTTATCAACCGAGGTTTAATGAGAAACATAGTCAAAATGTTGATGGATCTTGGTCCTTCTGTCTACCAACAAGACTTTGAACAACCGTTTCTTGATATATCTGCCAATTTTTACCGAGGCGAATCTCAGCAGTTTATTGAGTGTTGTGATTGTGGTGAGTATTTGAAGAAAGCCGAGAAACGTTTAAATGAAGAAATTGATCGGGTGACACATTATTTAGATGCGGAAAGTGAAGTGAAGATAACAAGTGTGGTTGAAAAGGAAATGATTGAAAGTCAAATGAATCGTTTAGTTCACATGGAAAATTCGGGTTTGGTTAATATGATTGTGGACGATAAGTACGATGATTTAGCCCGGATTTACAATATGTTCCGCAGGGTGCCGAATGGGTTAACGCTAATACGGGATGTGATGACATCTCACATTCGGGAAACGGGTAAACAACTGGTGATCGACCCGGAACGGGTTAAGGATCCGGTTGAGTTTGTACAGCGTTTATTGGAAGAAAAGGATTAACATGATAAGATAATTAATCTCGCGTTCAACAACGATAAGACGTTTCAAAACGCTTTGAATTCTGCGTTTGAGTATTTTATTAATTTGAACGCACGATCCCCGGAGTTTATCTCTTTGTTTGTAGATGACAAGCTTAGAAAGGGGTTAAAAGGTGTAAGTGAAGAAGATGTTGAGGTTGCATTAGATAAAGTAATGATGTTGTTTCGTTATCTACAAGAAAAAGACGTGTTTGAAAAGTATTACAAACAACATTTGGCAAAACGACTTCTGTCGGGAAAAAGTTTATCTGAAGATGCAGAGAGAAGCTTAATACTGAAACTAAAAACCGAGTACGGGTATCAGTTTACGTCAAAGCTAGAAGGTATGTTCACCGACATGAAAACCTCTCAAGACACAATGCAAGGGTTCTATGACTCGATGGGACCCTTGTTAGCCGATGGTCCAACACTCATTGTTCACGTTCTCACAACCGGGTCATGGCCAACTCAATCAACCACCACCTGCAACCTTCCACCTGAAATCCTCACCGTGTGCGATAAGTTCAAAACTTATTACCTCGGGACCCACAACGGGCGTAGATTAACATGGCAGACAAACATGGGATCTGCAGATATCAAAGCAACTTTTTCAAAAGGCCAAAAGCATGAACTAAACGTTTCCACCTATCAAATGTGTGTTCTGATGCTTTTCAACAACGCAGATGGATTAAGTTACAAAGAAATTGAACAGGCGGTCGAGATTCCCACAGTTGAACTTAAACGGTGCTTGCAGTCATTAGCCTGTGCAAAAGGAAAGAATGTTTTAAGGAAAGAACCGATGAGCAAAGATGTGAGTGAAGATGATGAGTTTTTCTTTAATGAAAAGTTTTCTAGTAAGTTCTATAAAGTGAAGATCGGGACGGTGGTGGCACAGAAGGAATCAGAGCCTGAAAAGCAAGAAACAAGGCAGCGGGTGGAGGAGGATAGGAAGCCACAGATCGAGGCAGCGATTGTTAGAATTATGAAAGCTAGACGGGTGTTGGATCATAATAATATTGTGGCAGAAGTTACAAAGCAACTGCAGCCAAGGTTCTTGCCGAATCCTGTTGTGATAAAGAAACGAATCGACTCACTTATCGAGAGGGAGTTCTTGGAAAGGGATAGAGACGATAGAAAGTTGTATCGATATTTGGCTTGATTGAAATGTGTTAAGGTGATTTCGGCTTATTTTTTGTGGTTGAAATTATGATTATCGTTAAATGATGCAGTTTTAGTTTGGATTTGGTACTTTTTAAGGTCTTTTATTTGTTTTCTGGTCTTTTAAATGATACAGTTTTAGTTTGAAATTATGATTATCGTTAAAATATATAAAGTATGTAATATATGTAAAAGATGTAATGTTTAAAACAAAGCACGTAAAATATGTAAGCGACGTAATTAGGGGTGGCTAAACAAACCCAATATGGATAATTTTTTAAATTGGAATGGGTCAGGATGGATCAAAAGGATTTTCCAAGAAGGTCAAGATGAGTTGGGAGAAATGCTAGTGACTTTTGGTTATGGTTTAGAATGTCTTTGTTTATGGGTTAGAATGGACTAACAAGCTCCTTCCAATTTTATTTTAAACAAAACTCATGAAACCGAGTAGAAACCGAGAAATCAAAATCATTGAAACCGAACATATAACGAAACCGACCGAAATGAAAAAAAGTGAAACCGAAACCGGAAAAAAACCGAAAAAATCAAACCTGAACCGATACAAAGCCATTTTTTTTTCAATGAACGAGGACGATGGGGGAAACATTTTAGTTATTTTGCAATTTGCGTTTTTGATTTATATTTTGAGTTATTATTTTTTTTATAATTTTTTAGGGTTTTTTGAAACCCTTTGTATTTTAATCTTCACTTGAGTCAAGATGGATTAACTTTACCCATACAAATCCTAATCCTCTATTTTAAAAATCCATCGTGACTCATACCTATTTTGACCCATACTCATTCTAACTAGGGCTGAGCATGGTTCGCTTCGGTTCGGTTTTTAGGTAAAACCACCGAAAATTCTGTTTTTTCATATATAAAAACCAATCGGTTTCGGTTTTTTCGGTTTCGGTTCGGCTATATTCAGGTTTTTTTTTCATGTTTTGTTTTTTTTGTTCTATTAATTGTTTTATGCAACTAATTCCTATGTACAAATATAAAAATATTAACATGTACTATTCCTTTCACAAACTATAATTTCTCTTACAAATCTATTAAACCAAAAAACTCCTACTTTGTTTCGGTTGTTGTCGCATATGGCTTAGTATAAAATTATAAATATATTTAACAATCATTTAAATTAATTATTTTAATATACCAAGTTAATCGGTTCGGTTCGGTTTTTTTCGGTATTTTTGAAATGGGTAATCGATCCGAAACCGAAATTTCGGTTTTCCAAAAAAATAAAAAAAAAACCTTCGGTTCGGTTTTTTCGGTTAATTCAGTTTCGGTTTGGTATTTTCGGTTATCTACTCACCCCTAATTCTAACACATCACCCAAATCCAACCCAACCCACTCAAATTGTCACCTCTAGACGTAACAGTTGAAACACGTCTTGTTATATAAAGGGGAAGAGAGAACGATTTACGTTTCTTACATTCCGATTTACTTTTGTTACATTATTAAATGAATTCATTAATTTACTTATGTAAAATATGTAAAAGATGTAAAACATGTCTCAATGTGAAGCAAGTAAAATGTGTAACCATATTTAGGGTTATTACATGTGTCTTACATTCCGAATTACGTTTATTACATTTATTGGCGATTTACATTTGTTACATTTCTTGGGGTATTAAGGCTATGTGTAGTGGAGGGGCTACAAATAGGGGCGAATTATGACACGTGGCGCCCAGTCAGCAAAGAGTGTGAATTTGTTTTTAGCGTGTAATAATGTAGAGGCTACAAACTGGGCCCACAGTATCTTTTTTTATTATTTTCTTTTTATAATTAAACTAATCAAATAAAAACCAATTTATTTAAATAATTAAATAAAAATGCATTAAAATTAAAAAGAAATACAAAAAAATACATATCTAAAAAAATACATATCTAAAAAAAGATACATAACTAAAACAAACAAAACTAAAAAAAAATATAACTAAAAAAAATACTAATATCCATAATATTCGCGTATTTTTTCGACTTGTCGTTGTTGCAACAATGCGGCCTCTTTGTGTGACCCGGCCACTTTGAGGGATTCGTATTCTTTACTCATTTCCCGCAACTCCATCATAGCAGAAATCTTTTCGTGTTGTCAGGGGTGGCTCGTGAGACATCGAAAACAAGTTAGGGCTTTAGGACCCACTCAGTTAAGGCCTCCAAATCCAAAAAGAAACATTATATATAAATATATTATAATGGGTAAAATAAACTTAAAGTGGTGTATTGGTGTGGTGGGTAGGCCTTGGTTGTTACTAAAGTATAGGTTATTAGTTCTAAACTTGTAATAAGCAAAACAAATTTCTTAATAGTTGTTATGAAAAGGCCCCAAAATCTTATTTTGATTTAGGCCTCCACATTCGTTGAGCCGGCCCTGCGTGTTGTTTGTTGGTTTCTCTCATGGTATCGTTGAGTTCCTCGAAAAACTTTTCGTGTTTTTGATCAATCCTGTCATGATAGCGGTGAGTTCCACGGTTTCGGTTGGTTCGGGTTGTTTGTAGGATTCATTTTGCTAGATTTTTTGAAAAATTTGAGTATGAATTGTTTATGAAACAGATATGAAATGGAGAAGAAAGTATATGTTTATATATATTGTTTTAATTAATTAATTTTTTATTTACATTTGACCGTTTGCAACGGTCATTAGAATATAATAATAATATTTTTCAAACACTCCGTGCGATAAAAGAACCCCGCCCCCACCCCTTATCACCCAAAAATCGCCAGGGGGCGGTGTTCACGCCCCTACTCGCCCACTTATCGCCCAAGCCAACGCCCATTACATATGACCTAATATAAGACTAGAGAGAGAAACGCAACACGGATCCCAATGTTTGATTTTATGACAAACAAACGTCCAATCTTTTTTTTATTTTTATTTTTTGGATGTAGATTGAAATGTTAATTTACCTATATGTCCTTATTTTAATCAAAAGATGGTGGATATAAGCGGTACCAACACAATTCAATTGATCTTCTAAATATCACATGTATACTTCTATGTTCTATCCATTACACTAACTAAAGTATCAAACATTAGACTGCAAAATATAGTCAAATGAATTTTATTTTTGATATATCTGTATAATATATAGATATCGTTAACTTCTTTTTGGTTTCGTATATGCATATAAATGCATATGTTGCTACAACCATATTCATACTCGGTATCACTGTCAGTCATTATCAGCTCAATCCACATCAAGAATTCTCGAGCTTAGTTCTAAGCCACAACATACAAACCACGTGATAGAAGGTGACCTGGAGACAAAGTTTTGAGAGCAAATTTCATCGCTCAAGTCAATAATTTGTTAAGCACTTAAGCTATAAAAGATATATCAAATGCATATAAAATACTATAGATTTTCGTAAATGTAGAATATATATGATGAAGTGTACGAGAATGGAAATATAGATAAACCTAGTGGGGGTGAGCAGAAAACTGAATTAACCCAACCGAAACCGAATTAAACCAAAAAAATAAGACCGAAGCCTTAACCGATAATTAATTTTTTGTTTTTATCTTTTTGAAAAACTGAATTTTCGGTTTCAGTTCGATTTTCCATATTTAAAATATCGAACCGATTAATGATGATGAAGATTATGAAGACCGAGACTAAACTTTGAAGATGAACAAGATGATGAATGGAGATTAGAAATAAACTTTTCGTTGTTTTTTGATTAAGAACTATGTTGAATTCCAAACTCTATTACCCTAACCTGTTCGTTTCAAGGATTTGCAAAGAATTCTAAGGAATGAGATTTTAAATCCCATGAATTGATATGTTCGTTTCATTAAATGAAAGAATAGGAATGGAAACTAAATCCCATCAAATCCCACATTTCATGGGATTTTAAAATCCCACCTATTTGAAAGAATTGTTAAAGATTTTCTTATTAACAATAAAAACCCCTCCAAAAAAAATTCAAAAAAATTAATAAAAAATTCATAACTCAAAATATAAATCAAAAACGAAAAGTGTAAAAAAACTAAAACGTTTCCGCCTTTGCCCTCGTTCTTAAAAAAAAAACCAAGAATGAAGAAGATTCCATTTCCAATACATATTAACCAACCAAACACATGATAGGGATTCTCAAACATTCCATTCCAATTCCAATTCCAAATCCTTTAAAAAAAGTCCGTGAAGCGAACGCGCCCTAACAACTTTGTATTCGTATGATTTCACGTAACATGCGTCTATTTTGTTTTTGTTTTTGTATTCAATATATTTATGATAATCTAATACACTCCTACAAGCTTAAAATTATCATCTTCATATATATATATATATTTGCAATGTCTACACATAATTGAAAAAACCCGACTATAACCGAACTAAAACCATAAATAACTGAAAAATTAAAAATAGACAGTTTGTATATTCAAAAAACCGATAACTGCGGTTTCATTTTTACCTAAAAACCAAACTTAACCATGCACAACCCTACCTAATGGGCTTCTTCTTCACCGTTTTCCTTGTTCAGGCCCAACGGGTCCAACTCTATTTACCGAATAAGTAGACATTCGGGTTAAAGCAAAGGATTCCAAAATCCCAAATCAATCAATCCAATCTCAACTTCAACTTGCTCACTGATTTCAATCTCATTCTCAATCTCAATCTCAATCTCTTCAATTATTCATTGACCGATTTAATTTAATTTGATTTATCCTCTAATATCAATATTTCCAGCTGATTTAGCTTCCGAACCCTAAAATTACATATTATATTAATTAGGGTTTTGAAATTGGGGATAATTAAATCCGATTAGATTGAGGATGAGTTCACAGAAGAAGAGTAATTTCCAGATAGAGGCGTTTAAGCACAAGGTTGTGGTGGATCCGAAATATGCTGAGAAGACGTGGAAGATATTGGAGCATGCGATTCATGAGATTTATAATCATAACGCTAGTGGCTTAAGTTTCGAAGAGCTTTACAGGTTTAGATTATTATTATTTTTATTATTATTATTGTTATTATTCATTTCTGTTGGTAGATGACTGATCTGATTTATTTAGGGTTTTTGTGATTTGTTTACTGAGATATTATTTGGATTTTTTGATGATGAAATAAGTTAATAATAAGTATCTTTAACTATCTGTTCTGTTTTATTTAGTTAGTTAGTTAGTTATTCACTATCCATGCGTGTTAGATGATTTATTACTATTGGTACTGAAACCATGTGTAGTGGTAACTCTTCACATAGGGGCGTTGTGTGACACGTGGCGTCCAGTTAGCAATGGAGATTTTTGTAAAAAGTGGCGTAGTTGTAAAATGCCTCAAAACTCTCCGGCAATCAATCATTACCATTTTCTTCCTTCTCTCTCATGAACCTCGCCCAACACGAGCCGTGGGGCGGTGTGCCTGCTGTTTTGACACGTTGTCCACCTTCACTACGAGGCTGCTACGGGTAGTCTAAAAGATATGTGTAACATCCGGCCCCTCGCACCACCAATATTGTCCGCTCTGCCCACGAAGAGCTCACGGATTTGTTTTTGGTTGCCCAAAACGCGTTGGTGATTGAAGAGGCAGGACATTACTTATGAACCAGTGATCTCTCTTGTCCACGACCGATGTGGGATAGCCTAAGAGTGGGACGATGTTGTGTTTGCCAAGGGTGTTACAGACAACCCCCCTTTGGACTCATCGTCCTCGATGAGGCGTGTCCCAACATCCCGAACGGCACAAGAGTGGCTTTGATACCAACTGTAACTTTCGGCCTCTCGCACCACCAATATTGTCCGCTCTGCCCACGAAGAGCTCACGGATTTGTTTTTTGTTGCCCAAAACGTGTTGGTGATTGAAGAGGCAGGACATTACTTATGAACCAGTGATCTCTCTTGTCCACGGCCGATGTGGGATAGCCTAAGAGTGGGACGATGTTGTGTTTGCCAAGGGTGTTACAATATGCGCTTTGGGTTGTTATTTTGTACCATTGTATGTGAATAAGCTAACACGACGAATGTTTTGTTTTGGAAGAATTACCATTATATGTTATTTACCAAATTCTTACCTCAGAAGGGCTAGGCTTTATGTTGTAGACCTTTTTGTACCACTATCCGTTCTCCATGGTATAACAGTTTTTTCAAAGTTGTTAATCTCTTGTATGATGTTTGTGTTTTAAGACTTATTATTATAATCTTCTGGATTTCCCTTACATATATTATTATTATTTTTATAATTATTATTAGCTTTTATATAGCTGTTAAACTGTGATCTTATTATTAATATTATTATAATTAGTAGTAGTTTTTATATAACTGTTAAACTTTGATTTCCTTTATTTTGCTTCATACACATGTACCTAGAGCCGAGGGTCTCTCTGGAAGCCACCTCTTTATTCCTTTGGATAGAGGTACGGTGTGCCTACATCCCACCCTCCCCAGACCCTACTTATAGCTTTGCTGTCGGCGGGATTTTACTGGGCATGATTGATTATAATCTTCTGGATGAATGAACCAGTGCGTGCATATAATTGATGTTATTTTTCATTTCTTATTCCTTGTCAACATGGATCAGTTGATAGTATTGACATTTACCACTTCCTTAAAGCTACACAAACATGCACTGGGAATGTGCTATTATAATACTTATTTATTACTCGATATGTATGTTCAGGAATGCATACAATATGGTTCTGCACAAATTTGGGGAAAAGCTATACTCCGGGCTCGTATCAACAATGACTGCACATTTAAAAGAAATAGCTGCGGCAGTTGAAGCATCTCAGGGACCCTTGTTTCTAGAAGAACTAAACCGGAAATGGATGGAACACAACAAAGCATTACAAATGATACGAGACATATTAATGTACATGGATAGAACATATATTCCTAGTTCACACAAAACTCCAGTTCACAAGCTTGGTCTTAACCTATGGCGGGATAACATTATCCACTCTGTTAACATCCAAACAAGGCTGCAAGACACTCTCCTTGAAACTGTGCAGAAAGAAAGAAATGGGGAAGTTATCAACCGAGGTTTAATGAGAAACATAGTCAAAATGTTGATGGATCTTGGTCCTTCTGTCTACCAACAAGACTTTGAACAACCGTTTCTTGATATATCTGCCAATTTTTACCGAGGCGAATCTCAGCAGTTTATTGAGTGTTGTGATTGTGGTGAGTATTTGAAGAAAGCCGAGAAACGTTTAAATGAAGAAATTGATCGGGTGACACATTATTTAGATGCGGAAAGTGAAGTGAAGATAACAAGTGTGGTTGAAAAGGAAATGATTGAAAGTCAAATGAATCGTTTAGTTCACATGGAAAATTCGGGTTTGGTTAATATGATTGTGGACGATAAGTACGATGATTTAGCCCGGATTTACAATATGTTCCGCAGGGTGCCGAATGGGTTAACGCTAATACGGGATGTGATGACTTCTCACATTCGGGAAACAGGTAAACAACTGGTGGTCGACCCGGAACGTGTTAAAGATCCGGTGGAGTTTGTACAACGATTATTGGAGAAAAAGGATAAACATGATAAGATCATTAATCTGGCGTTTAACAACGATAAGACGTTTCAGAATGCTTTGAATTCTGCGTTCGAGTATTTTATTAATTTGAACGCGCGGTCCCCGGAGTTCATTTCTTTGTTTGTAGATGACAAGCTTAGAAAGGGGTTAAAGGGTGTTAGTGAAGAAGATATCGAGGTTGCATTAGATAAAGTAATGATGTTGTTTCGTTATCTACAAGAAAAAGACGTGTTTGAAAAGTATTACAAACAACATTTGGCAAAACGACTTCTGTCGGGAAAAAGTGTATCTGAAGATGCAGAGAGAAGTTTAATACTAAAACTAAAAACCGAATGCGGGTATCAATTCACTTCAAAGCTAGAAGGCATGTTCACTGACATGAAAACCTCTCAAGACACAATGCAAGGGTTCTATGACTCCATGGGGCCCATTTTAGGCGATGGTCCAACACTCGCTGTTCACGTTCTCACAACTGGGTCATGGCCGACTCAATCTACCACTACTTGCAACCTCCCACCTGAAATCCTCACAGTGTGCGAGAAGTTCAAAACATATTACCTCGGGACCCACAACGGGCGCAGATTAACATGGCAGACAAACATGGGTTCTGCAGATATCAAAGCAACTTTTTCAAAGGGCCAAAAACACGAACTGAACGTTTCCACCTATCAAATGTGTGTTCTGAAGCTTTTCAACAATGCAGACGGATTGAGTTACAAAGAAATCGAGCAGGCTGTCGAGATTCCTTCGGTTGAGCTTAAACGGTGCTTGCAGTCATTAGCCTGTGCAAAGGGTAAGAATGTTTTAAGGAAAGAACCGATGAGCAAAGATGTGAACGAAGATGATGAGTTTTTCTTTAATGAAAAGTTCTCCAGTAAATTCTATAAAGTGAAGATCGGGACAGTGGTGGCACAGAAGGAATCAGAGCCTGAAAAGCAAGAAACAAGGCAGCGGGTGGAAGAAGATAGGAAGCCGCAGATCGAGGCAGCAATTGTTAGAATTATGAAAGCGAGACGGGTGTTGGATCATAATAATATTGTGGCAGAAGTTACGAAGCAGCTGCAGTCGAGATTCTTGCCTAATCCTGTTATTATAAAGAAACGGATCGAGTCGCTTATTGAAAGGGAGTTCTTGGAAAGGGATAGAGATGATAGAAAGTTGTATCGATATCTGGCTTGATTGAATTGTTGTAAGGTATCTCAGCTTATTTTGGGTGGTTTGAAATTAAGATTATTGTTGGACTGATGCAGTTTCAGTTTTGGTTTGGTACTTCTGTTTGTTCACGTCTTTTTGTACATAGAAATATTTAGTTCAAATGCTTGTCACATATGAAAAAATTGTTCGGGCCGGTGTTCCTGTCCATCCTGATATCCTCGTCAGTCTTGATTTCTTTAATTGCCTTCACCAAGTTTCATCTTGACGGTGATCATATCGGGACATTGCTATCCTCATTCTTGCATTTACTCACGGGGATGCATTGTCGACGTCTTGAATGTGCTTTAGTTGCATTGCCGACGTCTTGAATGTGCTTTAGTAAACCTCGCTGCCGATATTCATTGAAGTTTCATTCATGGGCTGTCATTAATTCTTTATTAACCCCCCTGCTCGTTTGAGCACTTCTGCACCATGAAAATCATATTAAACTCCTATTGACTTTTGAGTAAATCGCAGATTTCATTATTATATATCTGATTGCAGGCCTTTCAACTGAAGGGCTTGTAGCACTTTGTGTCCTTTACACTAGCTTACATTAGAGTTTTTTTGTTAAATGTCCATCATACCTTTTCAGTTAAAATATACATAAAAAAACATGATATAAAGTAAACGATTATTTTTGTCCATTTAAATAAAACCAATATAAAGCCGGACAACTCTGCCCCCACGGGTCAAGCCTTATCACAGTACATAACAGCTAGTTCTTGAGCCAATCACAGTCCAGGATTCCCTAAGGTCGACGACCAGGAAGAAAGGAATTGCGACCGCACGTTCTGCCAATCACAAGGTGCTAGTGCTATACTTTCTGATGACAATCGTCTTTATCCACCAACCGTCACAACCAATCATAGACCTTGTACGTGCTCTTCTATGAGAATAGAAAGTTCTCCTGCCTGACCAACCCTTCTCTATCTCCTCGACTATAAATACCTAATTTGGATCGATGGTTTAATGGTCCTCTTCCTCGCACTCTTACTCAGATACTACTCTATAATTAGACACAGATTCTCACGCCGGATGGTGGTTACGAGAAGACCCCCCCCCCCACCCCACCCCCAAATTTTCCCTTCTCGTAACAAGCTCACGATGTTATGTTTTGCAGGTGCAATCAGATTAGAACTTGTGATGATTAGATTTGACACTTACCCGGTCGAGACTTAGGCTTTAACTCTTGGGTTGAACATGTGTTTCTTCATTCTATTATAAAATTATAAAAATATATGTATTGTTTTGTCTTTATGAAGAAGGGAATCACCGTTACACTACGCTTAATCACTTAGTTAGGCCGTTGGGTAATCAAATCACCATTGGAATTGGAACTATTATAGATTAATGTGGTTTTCCACTTCAATGTAGGCCTAACATTGAAAATGGGATAGTTTAACTTTAGACACAAGCATTATATAATTTGGCTTTTCTGTAAAACAAATATTCCACTTTGTATAGAATGGTAGGGTACCCATAACAAAAAAAGAGAAAAAAAATGAACAAGAAAAATCATTTAGTGAGATTCTTGGGTGTTTGGACCAACCTTTGATGATGTTTTATTTGTCACACCCCAATTTAAGGTGGAAATATCGACGCACAAACTGATTGTTCACAGGTCACAATGTACCATCATGCAATATAATATAACAATATCTATTTAATTATTTTTAAATAAACAAATATCATCCAATTACATCAAGTTTGAGCAAATTACCAAAACAATCCAACTTCATCCGAACATATCAAAACAAATAAGTTAACTTAAATAGTCTTTTATTAATTTTATTCTTAAAGTCTTGCTAGTTGTCACTTCACCTAGCTTTACACCAACTGATAACCTGCATATGCGTAGAAAATAACATAGTTTTGTCAACACATGGTTGAGTGAGAAGATCATCAGATTTGTTACAATAAATAATATAATAAAAAGGCAAAACTGTTATTGTGACTGTAAAACAATCAAACTATGAGCAAATAAAAGCGTCAGTTGACCAAGTCTCAAGGACTATGGCTACTATGACAGTTGTATAATCATACTATAATGAGATTATGTTGAACCCATTCGAATTGCTGGAATCAAGTAATCAAGTAACAGTTAGTCATTTAATTGAATACACGCACAATATATGACAGTTTGCAAATGTGTATAATATAATAAATAAATATTGTAAGTACGTATACGTCCCCAAAATATGTTTGAAAACAGTAAATAAAAAGGGGAATAATTTCTCACATTATCACTTAAACGAGATTAGAAAATAATAAGAATAACGAAGAACCGAACTTTAATGCGCTGACTGAGATAATCCAAACATACCTAAAACTTAGAGATAATAAACTAGAACTAAAACCGAGAATATAGCCGTTGGAATCAATCCAAACGGACCTATAAAACTCCGTTTATGAGATTTTTAAGGTTTAAGCGAGCTGGTACTGACCAGAATCCGAACTGCAAGTTGAGAGTCGGGTTTTGGTCAGTACACTCAGAATATGATTTTCAACAAAATAGTCTTCTGGATCAAAAGCTATTTCCGACCATTTGATGGAGATATTGCCAAGTTAAATAAGTTTGTCTAAAACACCCTTAACGGGCCACGATCAAACTGACCACCGAAACTCCCTTAATTTGATAAATTGATTGAACGCTTTTGTAAAGGAGATAAAAATCTACAATATTGAAGAATACAACTTACCCAAACGAGGATTGGAACTAGCAGAAATTCGTGGTCAACGAGGTCTTGAAGCTTGAAAGTCAATGATAACTTGAACAACTTGATTAATCTTGAAGAAACCGACAACGTAGAAGGGAAATTTCGTGGGATAAGGTGAGCATGGCTGGACTATTTCCTTGAAAAAGGCGCTCAGCCTACAGGAACTGTTCAGGATATTTTAAAAAAGACAGAGGTTTTTAAGGAATTTTGCTCTTATCAAATGAAATTCAATTAAATTAAGGAAATAAAAACTAGTAGTTTTTAGGGTTTAGAGGTGTATTTTAATTAAATATTGAGTGTTATAATGCATTAGGAAACGAAATAAACTATTAATGAGAAAATCATGTATACCAACTAATAAAATTTGGCTTGGACAACAAGAAAACGGTTTGGGGTGTTTTACAAAATTAATTTACATATCTTGGAGCTTAAGTTTCATTAATTTAGTCGAAAATAGGAAAAATTTAGCAAAATTAGTCCAATACTTCGACAAACGCAATTTTTAGCCGAAATAAGCGATTATAAGGGTTTTTAAGCATTGTTTGAAAAGTTTAAAAGTGATTAAAATATAAAATTATTTAAAATTTAAACCAAGTTAAATACTAAAAACATAAAAGTTTTAATTAATACAAAAGATCCGAAATATATTCCCGAGTCGGGTAACAGATACGGATACAAATACGAAAGATCCGAAATGTTACGTTATTTCTGATGCAGAATTTTTTATGGTGTTATTAGTGTAATTTAGTTCATATTCAGTATAGTATGTTGTATCAGTTTATATTTATTACAACATGTTGTTTCAGTTCATTTTCGGTACTCAACATGGTGTTTTAGTTCATATATTGATTACAATTGGGAAAATTGGTTTGAAATAATTCCAACTATTCTTTATTGATAAATAACAGTCCCAACTTTACACTTAGGTTGGTGGTGGTTCCAATTAAAAATGTACTTTTTTCCAATGGTCTACGATTAATGGATGGTTAACTCTGTTAGTCTGTTGCTTATGTGGCACGCCTAGCGGATTTTTGTAAAAAAATACACATTTAGTTGCGACTGTTATTTGCCATTACATAGGACATATTTGAGATTAATTAAAACCAATTTTCTTAAAAAAGAAATATATGATTATCGCCACGTAATGTTGTCACAGAGATTTTTATTGACAACTAGGCGTGCTATGTAAGCATAAAACTAACAGATGGTTAATTCTGTTAGTCGTGGACCGTTGGTAAAAATACACCTTTAGTTGGGACTATCGCTAGCATAGAATGAAGTTAAAATCGTTATTTGTCAATAGAGCAAATTAAGATTATTTAAAACCAATTTCTTACAATTATGGTTGATAGATGTTGTTTTAGCTCGCATTGCTTCAATCATTTGATAGTAAGTCTAGCGTCGATAAGTCATAGTCAATAATTACCTTGGTAATATACGATCACCACAAAAGCTAATTCCTAAGTAAAAAAAGGGCGAACCCGATGCACAAGGCTTCTCACATGTATAGACTTTCGGGGGGGGGGGGGGGGGTCAACTCGGAACCACGTGGGATTTGATGTATGCGTCCTTACAGTGCATTTATGCAATAGGTTGTTTCGAAGATGAACCCTAAGTCCATGACATCCTCGCCACATTTTTTAATTAGAATTTTGTTGAACATAGTATTTTGTAAGGAAAATCATGAAAACAGCCATTTTGTCCCAACTTTATCAAACTAGGTATTAAATTTAGCCTTAAAAAACGTATCAAAAACCAACCAATCAATATACCAAAATATAGCTATGCCCGCTAAGGACACTAACATTTACCCGACAAAAAAAACATTGAAAATTACTACGGATTCACGAAAGCAATTAATCAAATTAATACATGTGTAAAAATCGACCAGATTTTGCCGCCATCTTAAATTTAGCCTACGCTTTCAGCAACTAACCAAAATTTAGTTCGCACTTCAGCTACTAACTAAAGTTTAGATGGCTTTTATTCAGTATTGATTTAACTGGTAGTTTACATAGACCCCAGGTTTTTTGTGACATCTGAAAACTAGCATCCTTAGCCTGTTGTGCTAATTACTTGAGGTTGGCTTGGTTGTCTTTGAATATATTTATTATTTATTGGGGCAATTTAACATTTATCCTTAAAAACGTTGAAAATATCAATGTATATCCAAGCAAATCATATATGCTATTCTAGAGGAGTTATAGGTATACATGATATGCATTTTTTTTAATTTTGATCTAATAATATTTTCAATGTTTATAAGGATATAAATGAAACTGTACCACTATTTAACGGGTTAAAAATCAACATTTAATTTTTATTTAAAAAAATGAGTTATAGTGAATAATATTTTCACTATCTCGTAGTTATCCAAAACCCAATATTGTAACCCTAGTCTAAAATTCGCTCGAAGCTAAATGCTTTAATTGACACACATTGGATTAATTTTGATTTCGTATAATGTTGCTTAGTCTTGGATTTGTATGTTCTGTTCTAGCGTCTTGCTAGTTCGTTTTTTTGGTTTTGATACATCTCCGCCTTCCAAAATGTCACACCCCAAACAACGGCCTAGGCGTATGACACATATGTTGGTACCACAGGTGTAATTAAATCAGAGTTACGTTTAATAGCGGAAGACTTTATAAACTTGTGGGTTTAAAGTGTAATATTACAAAAGACGGGATTATAAAATACCCGTTAATTTATAACAAAAGTATTAATTGTTTTTAATTACAAACCACCACTTTTAATATTTTAAGTTTATACAAAACAAATCCGAGCCATCGGATATTCATAGCACTTCGTCACTCCAAGCGCTAATTTTGGTCACCTGCAAAATATAAGAAAATACGTCAGCAACGAATGCTGGTGAATATGCCGACGCTAAAAATATTTTCTTTACTTAATCACCCATCGGGACTACGTAGGTCCCGGCCCAACGTGGCTTAGGAATAATCAAGTTAAAACATACAATTTATAAACTCAAGTCTCTATACTCGGTTCCCCCAGCGAAACACCGCAGCGTTCGACTAGATGAGTGCCTATACGTATACACAAGGTCATACTCCCCGCAGATGAGCGTAATTGTGACCAGGTTTGATGTGCCCACCACATATGAAAGGATCCAGTCAAACGTATACTATAGCCTGAGGCCAGTATTTATACCCTTGTTTATAAATGTTTTAGAGACATTTAGTCTCATTTAAAGTTTTTCATATAAAACGTTGACTCGTTTGAAAAAAAAGTTTGTAAAAGTGGGGCGTATTCACCTTTTGATTTGGATCGGCTTCAATCATCGTCCGAGGGTCTTTCCCGTTGCTATCTCGCACCTATAGTACGAGTATAACCAATTGTTAGTCGGATATACAATCCGTCTTAAAACATTTAGTCTTATTTTATAAACTTTACCCAGATAAACCTTTAGTTCATAAATCTCTTTTACTTGAAAACCTTTAGTTTAAAAGTAATTTTATAAACCTTTAGTTTATTTATAAAAACCCGACGTTTCTTCTTCTCTAAGAAACGTATTCTTTTCTTTATTATTTAAGAATAGTTATTATTACTTAAATAATAATATTTTTATAACAAAAAATATATATACTTACACAAATATATATCAATCTTCATAATCTTATCTTTTATTCTTTTCTTTGTTATATTTTCTTTTCTTTTATCGAGGTATCGAGTATAATCTCGACTTAAGGTTTAAGCATTTTATAATATTTTATTATTATATTCATTGGCGTTACGCCTACCTTGTTGGCGTTTAGAAACCCTACTAACTCGAGCAGCACTCCAACACCGCTTCACATTCCTTTGGCACACCAAACGATAAACACCAAACTTCAACACTTGTCAGCACGCCTTTCGAGACCCATCGCCATGGTGTAGAAAATAACAAACGCCTTCTTGGTCGATATGTGGGTGGAGGGTGGCACGAACTTCGAGGAAACGTCGGCACGGAAAACGATGAATCGGGACACGCTTATCGAGGAATTATGGCACGAACTTCGAGGTGGATCGAGGGTATAGTTTGTATAACTTAGAGAGATGTTAGAGAGAAGTGAGAGAGCATGTTTTGGTGTGATGATGGCTGAACCCGTGGCCTTCTATTTATAGGCAAATTTTGGAGCCCTTCGCGATACGCGACGGCCTTCTTGACAAGCCCGTCGCGTATCGCGACATAGGCTTGGACAGTCACCACGTGGCGACACGTGGCAGGTGTTGTGCCGCGTGGCGAAACGTGGCGGACGTGTTGCCACGTGGTGACACACTGTGCCACCGTCTGCCACGTGGTACACGTGTCAAACTGTGTCAGGCCACGTCATCGTGATACGCGATGACGTTGATTCAACGGTGATAGCGTATCGCTATTGACTTCTTCCAGAAGCTTTTGACCAAGCTCTTCGCGATACGCGATGGCTTGTCCTTTTGACCCGTCGCGTATCGCGATAGGACAAGAAAACAGAATTTTCATTTTAAACCTTTAGATTTAAATATTGGCATAATTAGTCCCTAGACTTTGAAAAGTTATCAACTTAAACTCGAAATTTTCTCGATATTACAAAAAAAAAAAACATAAAAACAAAACAAAAAAAAAAAACCCTATAGGCCAAAATGTTCCCTTAGCATGTACTTTGTGTCAATATAGTCTTTATCCATTAGTGACCAAACATGATGTTTGCCGGTTAATCCCTATTTTGTATTTTCTACTGTGTATTGATGATGATTTCATGTGTCTTTCTTCTTTTGGGGTAAAATACTAAAAAATATTCTTGATCACTTTTTGTTCTTTTTAAGAAGCCAAATCTACTTGGGTCATCTCCAGTGGGTACTCTATAATGTCACTTTATTCGATATTTAGAGTTTTGAAATAATTTACTATAAGAATTTCACCCCAATACTATTTCTTTTGAATATATGAAGTTTTTATAAGACAGTTATTTATTTCTCTAGAGATTTAATTTATCTTTTTAGTCCAATTAATAATTATTATTTTTATCTCTTAGTATTATATTAAAATCTAAACATATATAAAATATCTTATTAAGTAAATAATTTATTTAATCTTAATTAGTGTGTAATGTTTATTTAAGTTGGCACACAAAATTTTAGATCTAGGACTAGTCTTTGTAGTTGATGCCTGATATACATGGTTAAGATGAACGGATTGTTGGGATGGTATAGAATTTAGAGTTGAACTTTTAAGCTTATCAACAGCCGTCCTTGAAAAATTTAATACCTGGGCCGAGCCAAAATAAAAAGGCTTGTAGACCTTAACGAAATTTTTTTATTCGATAATGTATATAGATAAATTTTTTATCGACCGATTTATTATAAGCATATATCATTATGAGCATGTAATTATCTCGTAAATCATTGCAAATAACCTTATTTTTGACACCAAAAAACATATATATGTAACATGTATAAAATAATTTGTGCCCTCGAAACTTATGTGCCCCGGCCGATGGTGCGGCTCGCACACCCTCCAAGCCTCCCCTGCTTACCAAAATACCCATTAACTTTCTCTCCTACACCATTATGAAAAGAATTAATTTCATTCATCTGCATCATGGCGCAACTGGAGGACCTAGTATATAACCAGGGGTAGACTCCGTTACCCCTCAACTTTTCGCCGGTAGTACAAATTTTTATATGTTTTGGTTGGTTTTCGTATTTCGTTACCCCTGAAAAAATATAGCGTTACCCTTATTTGTTTAAAGTCCAACCAAATTAAAAGCCAAAACCAATTAAAGCCCAATCAAATTTAAGCATAAATTTAATAAAACCATTTGTTTGTTTTACCATTATGCTTATAAAACGTTTGATTTAGGCCGGACATCATCATTTAACAAAACAAAGTTCCATTCAATCGTGGCTTACACCCCATACTGCCTCGACCCCCTGCATACTGCAACCGAGTAGCCAACGTTCGATGCTCCTTCAGTCCCTCACTCCCTCGTCCGCAATTTGAATTCTAGTTGTTCAATTTTTGTATTCTTCTACTTCTACTTAAAATTGTAAGTGTTTATTTGTTTATATAAATTGTTGATTTGGAATTGTTTATGGGCAATTAAATAATTCTTTTAAGAGATAACTTCTTTTACTTTTTACTGTCTATAGGATTTGAACTCAAGAACTATCCTTCCAAATCTAGGTGTTTTTAAAGTTTTTTTTGGCAATGGAGCATCACCCCATTGGTAGCGAAAGATTGATTATGGTTTGTTGGATATTCGGATAATATAAACTGGAAATTAGAATTGATTAGGGATTTAAGGTTTATGTGTAAATTGAAATTATTTATGGATTTATGGTTTAAATTTTGTCCTTTCAAATATTATGGAACTTGGAAGATGAAACAACAAAGTCTTATTAACAATAATTTAAACGAAAATTACAAGAAATGGATAATATCGGTCCAAAGGCAAGTCAAACAAAAAACAAAACAAAAAAAACTATTGTATGAAATATCTTAAAAAATCCAGTTATTGTATGAAAAACGGTAAAAAAAAAATATATTCTGTTACATTGTATAAATTACAGTAATTTTTTTTAAATGTTACCCCTTAGATTATAGTCTAGATCCACCACTCCGCAAGACATCTTCTCCTGCGCCGCCTATGTGTTCTACTCCCATTGGTGGCCTCGATAGCCTGCTCTTGCGTCGTAATAGGTCGGCTGTGTCCTTTTATCCTGCAAATCATTAGAAAAAAAAACTACCTCCGTCATATTCTCCTGCGCCAAAGTGACACATGACAAGTTTTAGTTATTAAAAGGTAATTTCTCGTTCTCTATATATATTTTGATAAAATTTAAGTTAAAAGGGCTATTTTGGTGAGTTTTTGAAGGTCAAAGTTGGTAAGACTGAACAATATATAAGGACCAAAAGTGCAAATAAAACCAAACTATTGTCGCACCGTTGAATATAAAATGGTTAGGGTTTGCCTAAGAACATGCAGAATTAAACATCCTCCTCACAAGAAATGGCTAGGAAGAAAGTGATGCTAGTTAGAACTGAAGCACCGCAGTCAAATTCGACTAGCTCATCGAACGATGTTAGGTTACATGTCAGGTACGGTGAGTGCTAGAGAAACATCGCCCACGAGGTTGGTGGATACGCTCGTGATGGGTGTAGAGAGTTTATGGCAAGCGCGGTAGAGGGGACTGAGGGTGCACTGATTTGTGCCGCATGCGACTGCCACAGGAGCTTCCACGCGAGGGTTGTGGAACCCGAAGCGTTTTGATCCCTGTCATCGCGCCCAAGTATTGTTTATCTATGCGTGTTGTATTAGTGTGTGCATGGATTTTGGTTTTGCAAGTTAGGGTTTGTTTGTTTGTTTTTATGATTTTATACTTTTCCATTTACTTCCATCATGTTTTAATTTACTTATATGAGTTATGTGTAATGTAAAGCTGTATACTGATGAAATAAGATCGCCAAGCTTAAGTGTTTTGTGTTTTTTTAACGTGTGAGCTTAATGACTAAACAAAACAATAAATGATTTATGATAATATCAAGTCTTATTCCTATTTTGGTATTTTTCATTTCAGGATTTTTAGCTCCGAGTAGCAAAGGACCGGAGAAACTTTCTAGTAATGAATCATGTATAGAACCAATAGGCGACGCTTGATTACAATTTAGAATCCGCTATTATATGTTTGCTCTATCGATCCACATGTATAACAACAGTAAATAGTGACAGCAGAATGTAAGACGGCAGAATGTAAGACAGCAGAATGTAAATATCAATCGGTTTAAGCTTCTATCGATCAAAATACGATATTACAAACTGAGAGAGTTTGATGTGCTCCAAAATCACTAAGTTATGAGCTCATGCATATGAGCACAGTGTTATAAACACTGTAGCTCATACGTATCACACTTGATACGCATGAACTCATACACACGAGTCCTCATACGTATGATAAACCAGTGTACATATGAGCATATTACAAGCTTTGAACTATTAAATAAACCAATACAAGATCAAACAAACTAACATGTAAACATATATATTACAATGAATGCCATACAAGAAATGTAATAACAAGAAGGCTATGTCTCACCGGTTATAAAAATTATTTAGTGATGGTTTATTTGAAGTCTTAATATAAACAAAAATATTTATATAATTGGTAGTGGCGATTCCATGATTTGATATGTATTTATAAACGATCAACTTTTGAATTTTGAGGTTGAGGTTTAATATAAACAAGGGGTCGGTGATAAAAGGTTAACATTAAGGTTATATTTGGACCCTCATACATCTAATCTTGTTGGTTGTTACCTCTAATCTCATGTACCAAAAAGGGTCACTAAAGCTAAATTAAAAGCATTCAAGTTGGATTGATTACCTTTGTTTTCTTTACACCTTTGAAAACACCCACAACTACTGGAATTGACAGGGGTTAATCAAAGAATTTGTTTTTTTGTGTGAAGTTTCTGGTTGATTATCAAAAAAGAAACAGTATCAGTGAATTAAATTTAAAAGTTTAAAACGGCAAACTTTAAGGTTGGTAGGATCGAAAATAATAAAACGGGTTACAAATTTAATAAAAAAATAAATAAATATAAAAAATGGGACAAAATATGCTACCGAGGCCGCGTATTGACACGCACGGTTAATCCACTAAAAACAAATTTCACTTCTTGTTTGAGAACACGTATGTCTCTAAGAGTACAACAACAAAGTTCATAGTATTACCGGGGTAAGCCACCAAGCCTGAATATATTAATGCACGTTCAAATTAATGTTTTTGGGTGGGTAGGGGGAAAACACGCTTGTGTCGACCTCACAGGAGTGTCCCCTCTTGTTAGGATTAGGGACACTGGATTTGTAGCAGGCCAGGCAGCATTGAAGGCAGCATCGGGCAAGGTTGCTAAATACGAGAGAGCTTGTTTGGAGAATCAACACGTGTTTATCCCCTTCGCCTTTGACACTTTTGGTTTCTTAGCTCCGGATGCCGTGGACCTTTTGAATAGGGTTCAGAAAGTTGTGTATAGTAACGTATCAGCCCATAAGAATCAAAACTTTGTTTTTAGTCGGATTGGGTTTGCTATCCAAAAGGGGGTTGCGGCGCAGCTTGTTGCCCGCTTACCTGCCACTTCATTGTAAATCGTTTGGATGTTTCTATGAAATATAAAAGGAGCCAATTCTTTCAATTAATGTAAAAAATGTGTATATCTGAATGTTCTTGAGGAGCATATATACAAAGTCTCACGAAAAGTTCTAGTTACTCTAGGAAATAGGAATTATTAAAATAATGCACACCTTAGTAATATTATTGACATTGAGAACCAACAAGAAACTCGTTTAAATGTCGTTAATACACACGTGTTAAGTTGTATTAAATTTAATACAATTAAACTCGTTTGATGTTTCTGTTTAATTTGAGGCATTAAACATCTCTAAAACCTTAGTTAAATAGGTTTATTTTCAACTTCATCAGTGGCGTAGCTAGAAATTTTTTCTTACGGATTCGGAAAATTTTGAGGGACGGACGACCGATTGTTTATTACTTAGATTTGGGTTTTCTGCGGGTTCGATGTTGAAATGTCTACGGGTTCGATGTCAAAATACACTAATATATAACACTAAAACAAAATTTTGTACGGGTTCGGCCGAAGCCGTTTCCCTAAAGCTGCCTACGCCCCTGAACTTCATGTTGCGGTGAGAAAACGATTAGTGGCAACAATAATGGACACTGCTTAGGGAGCAGCCACAACTAAGCACTACCAACTATAGTTTTTAAAATATTGTGAATTGTTCCTTCTCTCATTCCAAACCCTTGGTTCAATTTTTACAATGCAAGATAATTAACAAACTACAATTGTATACAATCTTCTATTGTAAATTAAATTAATATTGTACAAATAGTATATCTTAGCGGTACTAGGGCAAACATAGAGACTAGAATTAAACTTGAGGAAAAGTGGCAGTGGGAGAGTCTCTTTGTGAAGATATCAGCATATTGGTAATCAGTAGGTACATAAAGAATGTTAACCGAGCCAACACAACCTTTTTCTCAAACAAGGTGAATGTCAATATTCACGTTTTGGTTCATTGGTGCTAAAAGGGGTTGCTAGAAAGATAGACATCATAGATTTTGTCACAATATACAACAGTTTCTTGACGAACTAGAACAGAAAGTTCAATACGTATCCAACTCGTTTTAGCAACAACATTAGTGACACCATGATATTCAGCCTACGCACATGGATAATGATGCTTAGGATGATCCCTGACGTATTGATATGGGTGCCTCTTCTCACATCACGGGTAATTTAGATAAAATTACTAATCCAAATGCTATTAATTCAATTAATACCATACGAGTCCGCAAACGGTCATTTAATCCCAGTTCTTAGATCTGGTAACACTATCCGCTACCTCTCATTCCAAACTCATGGTTAAATATTTACAATGCAAGATAAAGAAGGGACTACAATGATATACAATCCTCTACTGCAAAGCTAAATACTATACATATAATATACACTAAGGTAGCGTTTTTTATGCATGAATTACAGAAGGAATGGAATAATTTATTGTGTGTGAATGAGAAAAACGGTTTTTGGTTATTCAATGGAATGAGATAATTCATTACACATGGAATCTCATTCCATCAAAAGCATTTCTTCTCACCCCCCTTCTTTTTTTTTTTTCATTACATTCCTCCTTCATCATACTTTCTCACAACTCCACCACCTAACAATAACAACAACAGCCACTACCATCGCCAACAGCACCACCACATGACTGCCACCGCCACCGTCGCCGCCGCCACCAGCTGCCGCCGCCACCACAGCCACCACCATTTTCATCGTAACCACCGCAACCATTGTCACTGCTGCCGCCTGACCATCACCGCCACCACCACTGTCGATGACTGAACACTGCCGCCATCGTCACCCTACCATCACTGCCAATGCTACCACCGCTTGACTGTAACATTTCGGATTTTGCATATTCGTATTTGTTTACCCGATTCGAGAACGTAATTTGAGTATTTTGAATTAATAAAAACTTGTAATTATTAGCAATTAACTTGGTTTAACTTATTTTATATTTACATAACTTTCAGTTATGCCAAATAGTTCTTAAAAAATCTTAAAATGGCTGAAAAAATGCATTTTTTAAACTACATGGACTAAAACTGTCAAAAATCGAAATTTGGTAAAAGTGCTCCTTACCGTAGCGCGAAGGAACAACCCTATGTTCCTTAGCGCCACACGAACCAACAATTTGTGCAGCCAAACTCATTTAAGACACTCGTTTAATGCTAAATCTTTCCTTAACCGGTCCTAAATTATGAAAATTTGAGCTTCAAGTTATTTAATCTAATGTTGAAAAGTGTCTGAGTTCGTTTACTATGATAATTTCATCGAAATATTGGAGATCACAAGACTCGATTGCGTCATCAATGTAATATTCATTTACCTTCATGAATCATGTTCTTGTCCAACTAGTTGAACCTATGGCTATTTAATCAAACCACACATCCAAACCCTAGAATGTTACTGAAATATCATTCCTCCATCGTTTTCCCTTAGCTCCATACTCCAGTTCTAGTGTTTTCATCTTCAAGAACAAGTTGTCGATTAACTTTGACGTTTCCCGACGTTTGACTCGGTTTTCTTTATTATTCTAAGCACTTTCTGAGTAAGTTGTCTTCTGCATTTTTGTAAGTTTTCATCTAAATAACAAAACCCCTCAATAAATTTCTCTGATCGGGGGAGCCTCGGTGGTCAATATGATCCCGACCCGTTAAGGGTATTTTAGAAAACTCATTTAACTTATCAGTTTCTCAATTTTCGGGTCCAGAACTAGCTTTCGTCAAGAAGATTTTTTTATTCACCATTAAATTTTGAGTGTCCTGGTCAAAACCCGACTTCTGACTCGAAGTTCAGATTCTGAACAGTACCAACTCGTTAAAATCTCATATCTTGAGTTTTACACATCCATTAAATCTGATTCCAGTTGCATTATTCTCGGTTTTAATTTTAGTATACTATATTAAAGTTGCAAGTTATTTTGTGCCCGATCAGTCAGCACGTTAATTTCCTCGTTTACTAATATTTTGTTATTATTTCGCCGGCCTAATCTTTAAGGTGAGTAATCACTCCCCTATTTTACCGCTTTTAAAACTGTGTTGGGGACTTCATGCGTACCATATTATATTAACCATATTATTATCTCAATTGCAAATCTTAAATATTGTGTAGTTGATCAACCGAATGCTTACAAGATATTTGCTTATTTGTTTATTTACCGCATTCGGATAGGTCCATCACAATATATCTCATTAAGTATGATCATACGTTGTCTTAGTAGCTAGAGCCTGATTCGCTAGGCAATTGCCAAAGGACACCAAATTACTAGCTTTCTGTGACATTCGTCAATTTTGGGTCTCGAATAGTATTCGTTTTGTAAACTTTTATTATGTAAACCGATCCATTTTGTAAACCAAAGCTTATGTTATAATCAAAATGATGGATTTTATGTTACAATATTGTTTTACACTTGTGTGGTCTTGAAAACATTTATTCCGGTCTTTAAAACGCGTAAAAATCACTTAAAACGAACTTTGGGGGCCGTTTCTGCCAATTTTGAAAAATAAAAAAATATGTCAGCACCCCGTTGCGCTACGCAACGGGGGAGAGGGTTTGCGGTCATGTGGCATGAGTTGTGTCAGATCAGTAAACTCGTTTTTGTTGTTTTGTGTTTGTTTTTTATCCTTTTTGCATGAAACTTCTTGTGTTTAACACCCATATTTAACCACCAACATTACCCTATATATACACAACCATTTCCTTTCATTTTTCCCTACTACATCTCTCAATTCTCTCTCACATAGATTCAAGGTTGTTTATTATTGTGTTCTTGAAGGTTTGACTTCCAAAAGTCAAACTGAGTTTAATCTTTCATTCTAATTAACTTATATAGTCTTAATAACACTTGTTTATGGTTGTACAACATATATAATATACACCCCTTGTTACCTTTGATAGTTGCTTCTCCGGCTCCGGTCGGTGAGGTTTCGGACCTTGTAAGGCAAGGCTTCATGGAGGACTTACGTGGTCCTTGTTATATATTTTCCGCATCTAACACTCTAACTTTATTATTGATTACTAATCATGATTAAACTCTGCTCATTTTAGTTTTTTTACAAGTTCCAAGCTTATGAGTTTGAGGGTCTATGCTTCGGTTTAACCGTAAATAACTCTAAACAGTAAACCAAACTTTGCTTACTAGTTTTTGTTAAATACTTGTTTAAAACATGTTTAATGTTAGATCTTAGTTTATAAAACCATTTTTATGAGTTCCATGGTTATGGGTTGGTAGATTCTAAACTCGGTCTTAATTTAACATCCCAAAATTTCTAAGAATAAATAATCATATATTATTTATTTAAGACCGAAAAGTTTACTTGAGTTAATAGAAAAACAGTAAAATAATAAAGATGGAAGGATAAGTAGGCTAATTAGATGTAACTAATTATGGACAAAAAAGGAAAGATGGGCCTAAGGTCCATGGGATTAAGGGAGTATAAATACCCCTTAAAACCCTAATCCTTTCCATTTTCATACATCTCTACACCATAACCTACACCATCAAAACACACACTTAAACTCAATTCCCGTTTTTTAGAAAATCACCCACAAAGACATAAAGATTCCCGGAGATCTAGCCGTCGGATCGGTCTCAAATTTTAACCGAGTGTTCATGGTATATAAAGGAAGATTTCCACCGATTAGATCGGGACGAGTCGGTTCCCTGGCCGCTTGAATCACTCAAATCGGAGGTCGTTTGATATGGTTTAGAGCATCACGAGTGATTTCATACAAAAACCTCAAATGTACGTTTTTGTTAAAAAGGCTTACTTTTCATGAACGGATTTACATGAAAATTGGTAGGATGATAGATCGGGTCATGATTATTGATAAAGTAATGAACTTGATAATAAACGGGTTAGTTGGTTTGTTTCGGGTAAAACGAGTAGTGTTCGATTTGTGAAAAGGACGGGTAAACGAAGTCGGTTTTGCATGAAATTTAGTAGGATAGTAAATCGAGTATAGCTATACCATAAAGTTGAAAACTTGAGGATTTAAAATGGACTTAACGAATTTATGATTATGCACGGTTCATAAAGGAAACCCTAGATCTAGCTAGAACGTTTTAACACTATAAAGGTTTAAACTTTATGACTAGAACGGGCTAGATCTTGAAGCCGTAATGATGATGGGTGTAAAACGGTCATGAATGGTGGAGAAAAGTGGTTAAAAGTTCATGATTTGAACCATAGAACAGTTAACTGAGCAAGGTAGAAACATAAAGATAGAAAGATGAGCTGAACTGGGGGTTCTCGGCCAGGACTGAGGGTTCTCGGCCAACCCATGCTTTCGGCCAGATATGGGATCTCGGTCAATACGGGTTCTCGGTCAACGCGAGAACTCGGTCAACATGAGTTTTTGGTCCATTGGAGTTCTCGGTGACCTGAGTTCTGGGTCAGAGTTATCGGTAACAAGGGTTTTCGGTCAAACAGGGGATGCCACACCCCGACTTATGGCGTAGGCGTGTGACCAACAGTTGGTACCGGTTTTGTAAATGTATCAGAGTTTAGCGGAAGTCTTTTAAAAGTATTAATATTTTGAAATATTAATTTACTTATAAAGCTTTATTTATTTATAATAAAATATTAATATTTCTTTTGAAACATTTTATTAATAAATCATTATTTTGTAATAATATTTAATTTATTTGAAAAGCTTTTCGGATAATAAATATCCGAGCGTTTTATTTATAAACTTCGTTTGATTTTACGAATCATATTGTTTATAATCTTTTAAATAATTAAATCAATGAGCCATCTCTACCTTGCGAACATCCACTTTATGAATGGCTCCAATTCTTGATACTTTAATCACCTGAAATGTTAGAAAATACGTCAGCGATGTGCTGGTGAATACGCTGACGCTAAAATATTTTCTTTTACTTTATTACCCCTCGAGACTACGCCTGCCTCGGCCCATCTTGGCTTAGGAATAACAATGTTAAATAACACATTTATAAATTCGAGCCTCTACACTAGGTCACCTCAGCAAACACCGCAACGTTCGACTTAGTTAAGTACCCGTAAATATACACGACGGTCGTACTCCCTGCAGGAGAGCATCCTACGACCAAGGGTGGTGCGATCATGCCCATTCATCGCATAGTACCACCTATGTAAGGATCCAGACATACGTATACCACAGCCTGAGGGCTAGGTTCATACCCTTATTTATAACGGTTTTAGGAACACACAGTTCCTTATAAACAATTTCATATTACAAATTGACTCATTTTAAAACAAGTTTAAAAGTTTGGGGGCGTATTCACCTTTTCGCTTTGGGATCGGCTTCAACACCGTCTGAGGGTCTTTCCCTTGCTATCTCGCACCTATAGTACGAGTATAGCCTTCTCTTTTGGATCAGCTTCAATACACTGTCCGAGGGTCTTTCCCTCTTCTTTGTTATCTCGCACCTATAGTACGAGTATAACTTTTTGTTAGTCGGATATACAATCCGGCTTAAAACCTCTAGTCTCTTTTGTAAAATCTTTACCTTGATTTTAATTTCTTTATGAACCTTTAGTTCAAAACATCTTTTCATTATTTTAAACCTTTAGTTTTATTATTTCTTTCCTTCTTTTTCCAAGTTAAAACTCTTTCTTTAAATTCTACGTTTCTTTAAGAAACGTATACTTTTCTTCTCTTTATTACTTAAGAATAATATCATCAACTATATCTACTTTTTACTTTATCTTTTCCTTTTTCTTTTATAATATGTTTGAACCTATAGTCCAAATCATATATCTCTTATTCTCATAATCGGACCTTTAGTCCGTCTACGTTTCCAAAACGTATACTTATACATATATATATATATATATATATATATATATATATATATATATATATATACTTCAACTAGTTTATATTCATAATGCAAACAATGTGTGTATATATATATATATATATATTTATTCATTACTTATTTAAATTATCTTTAAATAATATTTTTATCTTTAGTTATTAATAAAGATTATTTTCATTTATTATTTTATTCTTTTTCTTTTTATTATTATTTAAAATTTTTTAAATAATAATTTTGCTTTACCTATAACTAATAGTTATATTTATATATTTCTCTTTATATAATTTCTTTGCTTTATTTTCTTTTGTATATTTTCGAGGTATAGACTATACCCTTGATCAGGGTCTAAGCCTTTATTATTATATTAATATTTTATTCAGGCATTATGCATACCTTGTTCGGCTTATTATTTTCTAAACTCACAGGCAGCACTTCGACGCCGGCACGTATATCGAGAATCTTGATCAGCACCTCCTTGACACGCAAATCGAGGCACACCGGTCTTCAAGTCTCGTCGGCACGCATTTCGAGGCAGGTTGTCAGGGTCGGCACGTACTTCGAGGCGGAACGTCGGCTCGTCTCAGGTCGGCACACACTTCGAGATGTAACGTCGTATCGTACCGGGTCGACACGTATTTCGAGATGTTGTGGTTGGTACTTGAAGGTATCGTTGGTTTATGGCACGGATTACGAGGTAATATGTCAGAGTTTTTATGGTAACGGAAAACGAGGTGGTCGGTACGTTTATCGAGGTATTTTTTTAGAGAGATGTTAGAGAGAGAAAGAGTGTGAGAAAATGTGTGTGTGAAATGAGAGGCTTGAAGCCTTTATTTATAGACTTTTCCTGGGACCCATCGCGGTACCCTTAATCATGCCATCGCGTACCGCGATGGAGGCATGATGAGTCACGGGTAGGTTTGCCACGTGGCAGACGCGGTGCCACGTGGTGACACGTGGCGAGCCTTATGCCACGTTGTGACACGTGGCAGGACACGTGTCACGGCTTCATGGTTTTATGCCACGTGGTGACACGTGTCAGCTGGTGTGCCATGTGACATGTGGCATGACACGTGTCTGGTTGTCAGACATCGCCATCGCGATACGCGATGGTGTTGTGCCCAAGTACGTCGCGTATCGCGATCGGTCGCGAATTCAGAGTTTTTCATTTTTGATCCTTGGACTTTTTGAACTTTGATATTTTTGACCCGATATTTTCGTGATGTTACAGGGGAACTCGGTCAAACCTGAAATCTCGGTCAACCTGAGTTCTGTGCCTTGAGTTCTTGGCCAAATGGTTCTCTGTGGACTTTGGGCCTGACCAGTTGGGCCCAGGTGCTGTGATGGACAATGGGCCTGAATTGACTAACTTGGCCCATCTATACCAACTAATCAAGACAAACCCAACTTAGAAAGTGCGTTGGTTAACTAAGATACTGACTTAATTAATTATACGGTTGATTAACAAATATATATTTAACAGTTAGACGGGCTCAGTTAAAGAAGGGGATAACGATTAACGGCGAACGCAACAAGATCCGGGTGAGTTTCTAGCCCCACTCATTGTTATATTTTTGGGGCTGTGTGCATACTCGATGTGATTTGTTAACACACTTATCATAAGTGATAACTGTATGCCCTATGTGACATATGTGAACGGTATGTATGATTGCTTGTCGGTACGTTAACGACCTTCGGATATTGCACGTACTGTCAAGTTATATTTATGAATATGAATGCTATGTATAATGTATGAATGATTGTTTGTCGGTACGTGAACGATCTTCGGATATTGCACGTACTGTCAAGTTATAGTTATGAATATGAATGCTATGTATAATGTATGAATGATTGCTTGTCGGTACGTGAACGATCTTCGGATATTGCACGTACTGCCAAGTTATGATTATGAATATGAATGTTATGTATGAACTATGAATGATACGTATGTATGTTATGAATGAATGTAAGAGCTAGAATGGTAGAAAAGGGACTGGACCCTAATAATATCCAAGGCAGAAAAGGGACCGAGCCCTTTAATAATCTCGAGGAAGAAAAGGGACTGGACCCTAATAATATCCAAGGCAGAAAAGGGACCGAGCCTTTTAATAATCTCGAGGCAGAAAAGGGACTGGACCCTAATAATATCCAAGGCAGAAAAGGGACTGGACCCTAATAATATCCAAGGCAGAAAAAGGGACCGGACCCTAATAATATCCGAGGCAGAATAGAATAAAGCAAAGTAGAATTTGAATTATGAAAGTATGTAAGTATGTATGTAAAGTATGTTATGTGATTAACTAGAACCCACTAAGCGTAGCTGACTTTTAGTGTGCACGCAGGTGAGTAGAATGAGACAGCTCGCTTGAGGGAAACACGTGGCATTGAATAAGAGGCTGGCATCGGAAGACTCGAGACGTTTATGGTTAATGTTATGATATTTTGAAAGACAAGATGTTCATTTTAAGACAAGTTATGGATTAATGTAATGTTTTATGGAAAGTTTTTATATTCCGCGTATGTTTTTAATTAACTCTGATATTTAGAACTGTGTTTATGAGTAAATCCAACGTACGAGTGTGTGGCACTGGTAACGTGGCCTTACAAGTTGGTATCAGAGCAAAGTTCGAGAGATTTAAGCATCCTACATGCTTAGACTCTAACAGAGAATGGGATTTAAGTAAGAAAAGAAAGAAGATGCCAGTTCAAGAAAGCCATGTGTCTCTCAAGCAAGCTCGGTAAAGGTAAAGTGTATGGTTAAAAGATGTATGTGAATAGCAGGGATAGGATTAATTGATTGTTTGATTTATTAACTGTTTAAAAGTAGAAACTAGCATAAGTGAAGTCATAAAGGGAAGTATGTAGAACCTGAGGAGTAATGCAAATAGTTAATTACACTTGGCCACTGTCATTAACTACTTACCTTACGAATCATGTGCTAAATAATTCATAAAGTGATAACGTTTGTGTTTCCTTAGAGATAAGATAGATGACTTACAAAGGGACGAGCGTGAGGAGATCGTACTGGACGCTGTGGTAAGACACGTGCCAACCAGAAACCTGTTGAAGAAGGTGTGACAAAGCGATATGCGAAAGCAGTAGGACTTCGACTTTAGGAAGTAATGAAGAAGGATCATGCTTGGAGCTTGTAGTCATGTACACTAAAGGAGTTGCTCAATTTTGTAAATATAATGCCAACAATGTTCGATGAAGCATCAAAGGTAGCCCGAACTAGAGAATCCAAGTGGAAGCAACATGAAAGAAACGGAGATAAGCCAACTAGAATGAGTCAAGACATGTAGTATGCATGCAATAGGTAACTCCATAAGGGAACTTGCTCGGATCCAGAATAACGAAATGAACGATGAGGAAGCGGATATGATCAAGAAGGACGGGTGATTGTCAAGATATCCTAATTGAACATGCATAAAAGGATGAGGCTACATAGTGTAGCGAATATGAATGAAGACGCTAAGAAGAATGTAGTTGGGTACCTGAAACTTTATGGAAGAGACCACTAGCGATACTTTCGTTAAAGTATGAGAATGGTTAAGAATTGTAAAATAGAACTAGAGGGACGCGAGTTCCTTGCTACCCTTTATGATTTACCTTAAGAGAGTTCGATGTCGTTTGGGAATGGATTTGACGTTTGAGTTTAAAGATCGTATAGCATGTAAAAGTAAGTTGATAAGGTTTATGTCATTGGATGGCGGTATAGTGACGATTTATGGTAATAAGGAAAGTTCAAGCCTTAACGTCATTCCGATGATATAAGCTGAAGGTTTGTTAAGGTGAGGGTGCAGTGCCTACCTGGCGTATGTTGTCAAAGCTACGGATGACACGAAAGAAATGAAAGATGTTCATGTAGTGTGTGACTAACCAGAAGTGTTCCCATAGGACCCTCCGGGGTTACCACTGGAACAAAAGGTCGAATTCCAGATAGAGTTAATTCCAGGAGCACAGCCCGTTGCGAAAGCACCACACCGTATGTCGCCATCCAAGATGAAAGAGTTAATGCCCAAACTGCAAGAACTCCTCGACAAAGGTGCTTTAATGTAGAGTGTTTCCCCGCGGGGTGTACCGGTAATGTTCGTGAAGGAGGAAGACGGATTATGGGGATGTGTATAGATTATTGCAAGTTGAACAAGCTTACGGTGAAGAATAGATATTCGTTACCACAAATGAATAATATGTTTGATCAAATGCAAGGTGCGAGTTGGTCCTCGCAAATAGAACTCAGAGCAGGCTATCATCAGTTGAAAGTGAAAGAGGCAGACATCCCTGAGACAACATATCAGACGCAATATGAATACTATGAGTTTCTCGTGATATCATGGATAGACGAATGCTCAAGCAACATATATGGTTATGATGAATAGGGTGTGTCATCCGAATGTGGACAAATCTGACGTCGCTTTTGTTGATGATAATCTTGAAATATTCATGGGATAAGTCCGATCATGTTGAACACTTGAGAGAAGTGTTGGAGACGCTAGAAAAAGAGTAATTGTTTGCTAGGTTTTCAAGGTGTACCATTAATACATGTCATAAGAGTTTGGATATCTCTTCAAGCAGAAGGAACAATATATAAGACAAGAAGATGGGTAAGGATGATAAAAGAATTGTGATTTTGAAATCAAGAATTATCCTGGTGAGGCTAATGAGGTCGCTGACACGCTAAGTCGTAAAGTTGAAGAGGCTATCACGACGATTAAGTTGTATAAATTAGTTAGCACTTCGGATTTCATGAGCGAGATCTGCGAGAAGCAATAGAAATTATAAAGAATGAGAGCAATATGAAGAAGAAAATGAATGAATTATCGGGTTACATAGAGATTTGAAAGATAATACTTATGATGTGAAGATCAGATTTGGTCGCCTGAGGATTCCACGTCATGGATATCTTCGAGGCCAAATCCTAGATGAAGGTCATAAGTCTAGATGTCGGTTATAATGAAGGCATATACTAATAGAAGTGAAACTCTTTAGTAGAAGTCAAATGAAGATGAGTCCATGGTATGTGACAGTTGTGGATAGACATAATACTTTGCCAACACGGATAAGAACAACCACAAGTGTTACGAATGTGGATCCGAAAGTCACACTGCAAGAGAATGCTAGAAACCAAGGACAAAAGGTGGAAAGACATGCAATGAAAGCGTAGATATGGTTTAGACTTATTGAGTCTTGACACAAATGATTAGTGAGTAATTGATAATCATGTGATCATGGAAGGGAAGTCCTCTGGAACGGAAATGATAGAATGGTATTATAAAAGAAGGTCAAGACATACCAGAAACGAAGTCGGTTAAGGTAATTGGTTACGATAGATCAGGCAGCCTAATATGCAACGACAAACAACAATGGATTCATAGGACAACTTGAGGCTTGATTAGTCAAGAAAGAGGGACATGTATCATCATGGACTTCATGATCAAGCTACCTTGGACAGCTATAACTCATGAACCTTACATGTTGATGTGGAGCTGAGAATGAAAGAAGGTATAAGTGGTGAATTAAGGAGTTCTCCGACAAGTTATACAATATATGCGCTCAAGAATTGCAAGAAGTGTTCTCTCTCAAGGAATAGACAAAGAGATTTTTAAGAAGTAACTATTAAGGAGAAACTGGAATGGTTTCCTTTTTGGAATTAATATGTTTTGAACATATTGCAAAGCAGTATATTTGATACAGGTTGTAATTGGAAGGAATGGTCATTCAGTGCTAATATAAAGGACAAGAAAGGAGACCATACTTGTCGAAGTAATATGCACTTGCAAAGCCTGGAAAAGGAAGCGTATCGTAGATGACTTCATGGACAAGCTACCTAAGAAGGCTAAAACTAACTAACATCACTCGATGATTGTGAGACAAAGGATAAGCCGGTAAGTTAGGAAGCTAAGCCGGTTCAAGAAAGAATGTGAATAACAGGAAGTATTCCTTTTACAGAGACTAAGCAGGTTTCGAGGACGAAACCTCTTATAAAGAGGGTAGACTTTTAATATCACAAATTTCTAAGAATAAATAATTATATATTATTTATTTAACACCGAAAAGTTTACTTGAGTTAATAGAAAAACAGTAAAATAATAAAGATGGAAGGATAAGTAGGCTAATTAGATGTAACTAATTATGGACAAAAAATGAAAGATGGGCCTAAGGTCCATGGGCTTAAGGGAGTATAAATACCCCTTAAAACCCTAATCCTTTCCATTTTCATACATCTCTACACCATAGCCTACACCATCAAAACACACACTTAACCCAATTCCCGTTTCTGCTAAAACCACCCACAAAGACACAAAGATTCCCGGAGATCTAGCTGTCGGATCGGTCTCAAATTTTAACTGAGTGTTCATGGTATATAAATGAAGATTTCCACTGATTAGATCTTCGATCAGAAGTTGGGAAGTCCGGTTTTTATCAGCAAAACCATAGCAGCTCAAAAGTGAAGATTCCGGCAACTGTTCAGCTGTTCCGGCGACTGTAGCTGCGGTTTCCGGCGAAGGTGAGCTGATGGGTTTGTAGATCGGGACGAGTCGGTTCCTTGGCCGCTTTAATCACTCAAATCGGAGTTCGTTTGATATGGTTTTGAGCATCACGAGTGATTTCATACAAAAACCTCAAATGTACGTTTTTGTTAAAAAGGCTTACTTTTCATGAACGAATTTACATGAAAATTGGTAAGATGATAGATCGGGTCATGATTATTGATAAAGTAATGAACTTGATAATAAACGGTTTAGTTGGTTCGTTTTGGGTAAAACGAGTAGTGTTCGATTTGTGAAAAGGACGGGTAAACGAAGTCGGCTTTGCATGAAACTTAGTAGGATAGTAAATCGAGTATAGCTATACCATAAAGTTGCAAACTTGAGGATTTAAAATGGACTTAACGAACTTATGGTTATGCACGGTTCATAAAGGAAACTCTAGATCTAGCTAGAACGTTTTAACACTATAAAGGTTTAAACTTTATGACTAGAACGGGCTAGATCTTGAAGCCGTAATGATGATGGGTGTAAAACGGTCATGAATGGTGGAGAAAAGTGGTTAAAAGTTCATGATTTGAACCATAGAACAGTTAACTGAGCAAGGTAGAAACATAAAGATAGAAAGATGAGCTGAACTGGGGGTTCTTGGCCAGGACTGAGGGTTCTCGGCCAACCCATGCTTTCGGCCAGATATGGGATCTCGGTCAATACGGGTTCTCGGTCAATGCGAGAACTCGGTCAACATGAGTTTTCGGTCCATTGGAGTTCTCGGTGACCTGAGTTCTGGGTCAGAGTTCTCAGTAACAAGGGTTTTCGGTCAAACAGGGGATCTCGGTCAAACCTGAGATCTCGGTCAACCTGAGTTCTGTGTCTTGAGTTCTTGGCCACATGGTTCTCTGTGGACTTTGGGCCTGACCAGTTGGGCCCAGGTGCTGTGATGGACAATGGGCCTGAATTGACTAACTTGGCCTATCTATACCAACGAATCAAGACAAACCCAACTTAGAAACTGCGTTGGTTAACTAAGATACTGACTTAATTAATTATACGGTTGATTAACAAATATATATTTAACAGTTAGACGGGCTCAGTTAAAGAAGGGGATAACGATTAACGGTGAACGCAACAGGATCCGGGTGAGTTTCTAGCCCCACTCCTTGTTATATTTTCGGGGCTGTGTGCATACTCGATGTGATTTGTGAATACACTTATCATAAGTGATAACTGTATGCCCTATGTGACATATGTGAACGGTATGAATGATTACTTGTCGGTACGTTAACGACCTTCGGATATTACACGTACTGCCAAGTTATAGTTATGAATATGAATGCTATGTATAATGTATGAATGATTGCTTGTCGGTACGTGAACGATCTTCAGATATTGCACGTACTGTCAAGTTATAGTTATGAATATGAATGCTATGTATAATGTATGAATGATTGCTTATCGGTACGTGAACGATCTTCGGATATTGCACGTACTGCCAAGTTATGATTATGAATATGAATGTTATGTATGAACTATGAATGATACGTATGTATGTTATGAATGAATGTAAGAGCTAGAATGGTAGAAAATGGACTGGACCCTAATAATATCCAAGGCAGAAAAAGGGACCGAGCCCTTTAATAATCTCGAGGAAGAAAAGGGACTGGACCCTAATAATATCCAAGGCAGAAAAGGGACCGAGCCCTTTAATAATCTCGAGGCAGAAAAGGGACTGGACCCTAATAATATCCAAGGCAGAAAAGGGACTGGACCCTAATAATATCTAAGGCAGAAAAAGGGACCGGACCCTAATAATATCCGAGGCAGAATAGAATAAAGTAAAGTAGAATTTGAATTGTGAAAGTATGTAAGTATGTATGTAAAGTATGTTATGTGATTAACTAGAACTCACTCAGCGTAGCTGACTTTTAGTATCCACGCAGGTGAGTAGAATGAGACAGCTCGCTTGAGGGACACACGTGGCATTGAATAAGAGGCTGGCATTGGAAGACTCTAGACGTTTATGGTTAATGTTATGATATTTTGAAAAACAAGATGTTCATTTTAAGACAAGTTATGGATTAATGTAATGTTTTATGAATATTTTTATATTTCGCGTATGTTTTTAATTAACTCTGATATTTAGAACTGTGTTTATGAGTAAATCCAACATCCGAATGTGAGGCACTGGTAACGGGGCCTTACACTTAACCCGAAACTAGATCCGAAACCGTAAACCGAACTTTTGTTTAAAGACTTTATTGTTAAATTTTTGGTTGTAAAACTTAAGTATTTTCATTTGTACATTATTATACAAGTTCTTGGATATATGGGCATGTGGAAACTATCTATGAACTTATTGTGATATGAAAACCGAACCTATCCGATTTTTACTCGCTTCAGACACACAAGTGTGTTTTTAGCTATCAAGACTTGTATATTTAAAAAAAAAAATTAGTTTACAAACTGATTTTAATTATTTTCTTAAGTACTTGGAGATGTTGGATCCAACTTGATCTCATAACAAATTTTGGACCGACAAAACCGAACACTCGCTTAACGTACATTGTTAGTTCTAAAACAATAGATCTACATACTTGGTTAGGTATTAATGGATTTTTTTATGATTTATCTCATAACATTTAATATTTTGGAAAGTTGACGTTGGGTTTGACCAATTATCAAGAACCGAACCAACAACCCAAACACTTGTTAAAACCCGTTTTAGTATCTTTATTCCCAAGGGACTTGCATTCTTGCATTTTACCCCACCTTATTACTTAAAATAAGTTGAGTAAATATTAAGGTTAAATACTTTAACCCGGTTTCGAGAAAACTTACATTTTTAAAGGATTATTATTATAAATTCTTAAATTGTTACATTTTAAGCCTTGAAACTTTAATTGTTTACATTTCTCAACATTTATTTTACTTAAAGAATTTCAAGACAACATTTCTAAATCCGAGACTTCTTTTCTTTTAGGCTTTGTTCGTTAAACCCGTCGTTCCGGCAAATCTTCAAATTGTCATCTTTCAAGTTATTACTTGAACGTGAGTACTTTCATACCCCGTTTTCTATCTCTTATTTTGGGAGTGACATTTCATACTTATTCAAATTAAATGCTTTATACTCGAGTCTTAAACCACAAACGTTATTGTATACTTTACTGAAATAAATGCTCGATTTTGTGTTCTATGCTTACATGGTTATGTGCTTATGTGTTTACCGCTTTTGGAGAGTTAAATCATAAATCCGTGAACTATCTGGTATTCTCTTATAGCACGGTTCCGTCAATGTATTCTTATTAACGACCTCAAGAAATCCAAATCTATTTGGCATTCTCTTATAGACGGTGCCGCTAATGTATTCTTATTAGCGACCTCATATTATCCAAATTATTGTTATTTATTTGTTGTTTCGTATACAAGATTGTGGCTTTTCTTATTATATACATATATGCTCAAACTTATGAATTGCTCACCAACCTTTGTGTTGATAAACTTTATTTTATGAAATGTTACAGGTTTACATCTTGGTTGATTATGGAGCTTGTGAAGAAAACGTCTCAAATACCTTTAGGATATTAGCAAAAATAAACAATATTTGATTTGCTATATTTTGTGATATCTTGTTATGACTATGTTATGAATATTCGTTATGTGACATTTTCGATGTTGTGAAATAAAATGAGTTTATTAAATATTGTCGTTTTAAATAGTGTCATGTGCTTATGGACAATCGTTACGCCTCGGCATGTTCCGCCGCCTTTGGTCGGGGTGTGACACTTTCATTTAATTGTTGATACTCATGATATTGATTTGCTTATTTTTGTTTTCTATTATGTTCATTATCAAAATCTAGTAATTTCTTACTCAATATGTGTTGTTGACAATATATATATATATACACACTCGCATATTGAAGGTTATTCTTTGATTTGAAGTGGGGATAAGAAGATCACATAGATTAGCTTTAGGATATTTGATAAAAGAAAGACAAGCTGTTTTTGTATTATTTGCTTGGTTCTAATTGTAATTGTTTGAGATGATGTGTACATGCTTGAACTTAATAAAATAATTAGATATTGTCACTAATATTGTTATGTTAGTGTCTTGTGAGCTATGAACCAACAGTTCGCAGCCTCGACATTTTGCCGTAGGTTGGGGTTTGACATTGATCACCACAACCACCGCCCCTGCCGCTTGATCGCCACCACCGTCGCTACTGCTATGACCATTTCATCGTTGGAGCTACCAACACTCTCGTCATTGTAGGTTTTTTTTATGTAAAATATGATTATTTTGAGATATGAGTTTTTTATTATTTTTATTTTATTTCTACATTTTTTTTGTATACAAAACAATATAAAGTAATAATTCATTTCATTCCCATAGTTTAACCAAACAAGAAAAATGAATGATAATGATCAACTTCATTCCCTTGTTCATTTACATTCCCCCTTCATTCCATTACCTCCCACCAAACATACCTTATGGTAGTGCTTGGTATGTTGGAATGACATAAGGAATGAAATGACTCATTGTGAGAAAATAAAAAAAAGTGGTGTTTGGGTTGCTGATTAGAATAGAATCAACGATTACACATTTAATCTCGTTCTATCAAAATTTTTAATTCCCACTACCTTTTTTTATTCATTTTATTGCTCTTTCACCGTATTTTCTTGAGAACACCACCTAACAACAACCACCATCGCCATCACCACCGCCACCGCCACCACCACCATCGTCGCCGCCAGTGCCACCACCACGGCCACCGTCGTTGCCATTGCAATTTTGTTTATTATGGCAATATATATATATATATATATATATATTGAGATAGGAGTATTTTTATCATTTTTATTTCATTCCTATGTTTTTTATGGCTACCAAACAACATAAAATTTATAATTCATTTCATTCTCATAGGTTAACCAAACAAGACAAATGAATAATAAAGATCTATTTCATTCTCTTTTCCATTCCATTCATTCTCCTATTTAATTCCTCCCCATTTCATTACCTCCAACCAAAAACACCCTAAGATTGTCCACCTAAGTAGTGGAACCAAGAGCCGCATTTATTGATCTGGGCGGTAGTGCAAAGTGCTATGAAAGCACGACATATTGCACCCATCACTTACGTAATATGTATGTGACCCCAAGGATCTCATTTCCCGCTAGTTCATTTATCTAAAAAGAACACTATTACTATTACTAATGAGTGTTAACTTATAGCTTACTCCAAGTTTCTCCCCACCGCCAATGTTGGAGAAGTACACATCCATTCATTCAATTCCTTCTCAATTTTTATAGCTTTCAGAACTTCAATAATCGACATCTCATACATATTATATTGGCCGCATTTTGGACACAGTTTGATTTGTTACAAAACCCTCACATAGTTGAACAAAATCGGTAAATAATCTATCTATTCTAATAAAAGCTACAATATTTGTCACTTGTCAATATCATAGCCCTTCACACATTTTTTAACCAATTTTCATATATGATCCTTATATTTTATTTTAAGTTATTTTAATATATGACACTAAAATTATATATTTATTCCAACTAAATCCATTACTACATATAATAAGTATTCTTCATATGGATTAACAAGAGACGATTAGTGAATTCTGAAGTGTTAATTAAAGTGTTTATTATGGTTTATA
>NW_027505024.1:35000-53034 GCF_021521415.1 Bidens hawaiensis | reverse complement strand
CACCATTATTTTATTGAATCCAACAATAATAAAATCATAACCTGAACCTGTTAACTAGCCAAAAACTCTGTTTTCGTATTATCGCTTATGGCCCCTTGACTTCTAGGAATTATAACTTTAGCTTGTAAACTAAATCTCCCGACAACCTGGCTTGCAGTTGCGGGTATCTCGTAACCTTCTATAGTTCTATACATGCTTAATCATACTCAAAATCAATACTAAAAATCTTTTTTAATAGAACTTGTAATGTAAAAGGCTTTTACAAATATTTAATTGGTTAATAAATTAATCCCAAAAATGAGAGATTACAAAATCAAATTTTTTTTGTAGCCAAACAAGTGCATGACAATTTACCTAGCGCATCAAGTTGTTTCCATATATAAGTAAACTTACGATAACATTCCGATTTCTGACACAATAGTACCATTTGGGGTACAGATTTGATTCTTTAAGGTTAACAACTTGTCCATCTTGTCATAAGTTTCTTTTAATTCTTGCCAACATTTGAAGCGACTTCTGAAACAGGATTCAAAATCGAAAAAAGAAAAAGAGAACTGCATGTGTCCCTATGTAGGGCTTCAGAACCGAACCGAAACCGGAACCGAAAATGAGTGAAAATTAGAACCGAAACCGGAACCTATTATAGTAAACCGGTTCGGTTCCAGAACCGCTAAAGCCGGTTCTCGCTAATCGGTTCTGGCTAGAACCGGTTCGATCATTTATTTATCAAATGAGTTATGCAAACTTTGCAAATTACAAAACAAGTTTATACAATTGTATATCTTCTTTCACGGTAAAACTAATTTAAATTACAACATGGACATCCGTTATAGTTTTTATTAAAACCTAAGTGTTGAAGTTAAATACCTCATTAGCGACGATAGATTAATGGAAGATCATATCATTTTATATTAAATTATCTTGATAGCTTAAATCAAAATTGATCATGGTTGCTAGTTCTTGAACGTAAAGAAAGAAGATTTGAATTAAAAAATGATTGAATGGATGCCGGTTAATAATTTACTCTATAAAAAATGGGGATTGATAAATTTATTTAAAACGTATTGAAAATTCTGGTTCTTTGGTTCCAAGTCTAGAACCGCTGGTTTTACCCGGAACCGAACCGGGAACCGTTTAATGCAATATCTGAGAACCGAGAACCGAACCGGTACACACATTAGCAGTTCTGAGGCACCGGTTCAGTTCCGGTTCCTCGGTTCTGACGTGAAGAGGTAGGTCCCAGCAAAGCCCAGTTGGACCCGCAAGACTCACCTTAAAGAGGTACGTTTGCGCAAAGACCAACTGGATCCGCAGGACCCACCATGCTCAGAGAGATGAAGACCTTACACGCAGTAAGTCAGCTGTTCCCGCAGGAAAGCCTCCCTTGGTACAGTACCCTGCCTGTTCCCGCAGCTATGGGTACAAACCAAGAAGGAAGGCTACCCGCACTAACAGTAAAGCTACACGCATAAGGCACTGACTCTTATACTTCAGCAATGTCACCTGAAGAAGGAATGAGCAGGGCGGGAATATTCCCGCCCAAGAGAGCCAGTCCGTACGCTTCCAGAAGATCTTTTGTACTATACCTACCAAGGTATGGACAAATAGACAAGATCTGGTAAAAGCGACCCATGAACCAATCACAGGGTGACAGCTCACCGACAATAGTACGAGGAGGAGCACGCTCCAGTACAAAACGTCAACATCAGCCGCTGCCTACCCACCAACTCCCATCATGGCACGAACATAGCCCGTAGTTGGTGGAAAAGGAATATTATACAGCTGGCCGTACCTGCTTGGAAACCTACCTTCGGCTATAAATACTCCAACACCTTGGAACGGTATCATCATCTTATCTTCTCTCTAGCTATTCCTCTCAATATACACTTATATTCAGAGCAATCTAGTCTGATTCTCACGCCGGAGGGTGGTCACAAGGAGGAACCCCCCCCTTCTCAGTGACGAGCTCACGGTGTCTGTTTTGCAGGTCGAGAAGAATAACCATCTTTGCCGGACCTAACCCTCGTGGGAAACATCTACTTAACCCCCAGATTATCCATAATCTGCCAGGGTCATTTAGTGTTTCTTCATGACGGTTCCGAACCGTTTTTTCTCACCCCTATCCCTATGTTTGCAAAACCATCATCACTAGAAGATTTTACACAACTAAATTTACAATATATTCAATTGTTGTTTTTTTGCTTTGGGTACCCATTCTTTGCTGGGCCTCGGGGTTTTGCTTTTGTTTAATCAAATTGGCTGTTTAATAAAAATTGTAAGGAGTAGAGTTAGATTTGCTGATATAAAAGCAATATATTGGAATATATCATATTTTAAGTTGTTATTAAGGTTGTTTTATTATCAATGTTATTATTTATAAGTTGGATGTGGCTCAATGGTAGAACACTCACTTTACTAGTGAGAGGTAGGGGGTTCAAAACTCACTATCACCAACTTATATGGGAGATATGAGGGATGACCTTGGCTTACCAGTGTTCGAGTCCTGATCTCACCCGGTTTTACCGGCTCCTTGCTGTCGTGCCATTAGGCGGGTGTGGGGGTCGGGTTTTATCCGGTGATCCCTCAATAGGGTGGACCGCTAGGGGCTTCGTCCGTCCGGAATAGTGGCCGGCTCGGGCTACCTTTGGCCAATGGGGGCCGCGTACGAAGTACCCGGCGTTACTTAGTTGGTCGTTCAAAAAAAAAATCAATGTTATTATTTAATTAATCAGTTAATTAATTATTTCTTGTTAAAGATTAAAGAGCAAAACAAAGAGAACTTGAGAAGGTTGTAGATACCATACTAAATTGTTTGGTTATGCTATTTTCGGCTTTACTGTCACAGATAACTCGTAGTTGTTTTGAGTCATTGCGTTAGAGAATTAGAGCAATACACCTGCGAGAACCTGTTGTTTTAACGATACACAAATGCATTAGTTTTTAGCAAGGTAACTTTGAAGACAACATATTTCAATTTGTATCATTTTCGACTGTAATTGAATAACAATAAATCGTAATACAACAAAACTATTAAATAAAATGTGCTGCATTTATAATAAAGTTTAAAATGTGTAAGGCGTGTTCGGAGCATGTAGTTGACTGTATAGAGTTCTCAGAGTTCAAACACTTATAACTCCTATACGATTTGGATGGGGAAGTTCTTTTTCACATATTCAAGCAATCAAGTCTGTAGAAATTTCTATTAAAAAAGAAACACCTGAAAGTTTTATGACTGGTCCGTTGAAATGAAGGTTAACACTCAGACCAGCTAATGTTTTGGTCTTTGGATGGATGGAAGGGAAATACGTGTGTGTAAATATAATAAAGGCTTCCCTTCTTGTGGGCTTGGGAAGTAATGTTTTAATGATGAGTCAAGCTATGCTAAAATATGCATCATGCAAAATGATCAAGCACGATAAAACATGATAAGTTTGACAACCAACGAGGTATGTATGCATTTGAATTGATTTTCAAAAATATTATATATCACCTGTGCCATGTGACTCGAAACTTTAGTATTTTTTTTCTGCCAGAGTTTATTTACGTAACTCCTAAAACGACATCATTATCCACACCTTTATTATATTTAATCCACCTTCCCCATATGGTCATATCTTTCATCTAATGATTTGCCAAGTAGTGATGGCTTTTGTAATATTAAAACGGGGTTGGTCTGGCTGATATGATGAATATATATTTAAAAATTTATATGATTTGAATATAATAATTTAGTATACTAATTGCCATCATATATATTCAAGTCAAAATTCTTGAATCATCTAACGTTGCCAGGTTTTGACATTTGAGGCTCTAGCTGAATTCGTACAAGATGTCAGTGTGTCGTTTGGCTAAAAATTAAAGAGCCAGTAACTAATTTTGATGATTTGTTTTTGCTAAGGCCGAGGGGTGTGGGGGGGCGCGAGAGGGGGCGCGAGTGGGGGCTCCAGCCAATAATATTGTGACGTGTGGCAGAGAGAGAAACTTGATAAGATGGGTGTTGGTTGTGGTGCTCGCGCCCCGGGCCCTGGTGTGGAGGGGCGCGAGAGGGGGCGCGAGCGGTTTTTTTTTATTTTTTTATAAATGTATTAAAAAACGTATTATTAAAAAAACTCATAAATTATTTAAAAAAACACACATTAATTAAAAAAACACATTAATATCTAAAAAAAAATTAAAGTACTAAAAAAAAACATTATTCTTATTCTTCGGCTTGGTCTTCTTCGATCAACCTCTTCCGGATACGTTCCTTTTGTTTTTCCATCAGCATTTGGTCGACCGGATTTAGGTTACTGAAGTCTCTTGTAAGGAAGTCCAAATCTCTCATTTTTTTTTCCTTTTTGTCATTAGAGACCACCTCCATGGTTTTGTTGAATTTATTGAGGGATTCAACAAGATCGGTGATGTTTACGGCTTCCCCCTCAGCCGGTTTTTTCCCCCTGGCGTCCCTTCCCAATGGCCGCCTCCTCGGCGGTGAAGACGTTTCCTCCCCCGCAACGTTTAGGTCGAATCCAACCCGGCAATCCGACCCGGCGGAAGTGCTATACGCTCCAGACGAACTAGTTTTAGTCCGTTTCGGCCCTACTTCCGCATCAAGGTCCGGCGCCACCAGCTCAACCCACTTAGAACACCTTCTCAACCTCTCCCACACCTTTACACCGTCCCACGTCTTCACCGTCCCATACCCCCGCAGGCACTCCTGCTTCCACTCTTCGACAGTGAAATTATAAACCGCCAAATCGTCACTGCCACTTGGTCTCATACGACCGGCGTTCCTGTTGAACAGATTAGTAAACAAGCCGACAAATTTTCTGATTTCGGTCCACCGACCCGAAATCATATCGGCGTTCAGCTCTGTACTCCCAACGAGCGAATAGAACGTCTCCCTAACCTTTGTCCAAAAGACCTTGCTCTTTTGGTAGTCCGCTGCAAAATGCATAAATAAATTTGTAAGTCATTTAACTTTTTTATTAAAAATCATTTTTAAAAACGTTAAAACAATTACCGCAACTCCGATCCTCAGAAATGACTATCCAAGCCCGACACAGGGCTTCCTTCTCATCCGATGACCACGGAGTGGTTTTCCGTTTCGTCCTTCCAGTCGAAGCCGAACCCGACCCGTCCGTTGCAACTTGTTTTTTCCGGTGGACGCGTCTTCTTTGTCCCGCAGCTTCACCTTCTGGTTCTTGTGTCTCCGGAACAACAAAGTTAGGAGACGGTTGTATGTTGGATGGTTGAAAGCCGGATGATTGTTGCGACCCCGAATAAAACATCGGTTGGTCCGGTGCCGACCATAAATCGTCGTAACTGTAATCTGAATCTAGGTTTGGGTACCAATTTCCAGCCATGTTTTTAAAAAAAGGTTTGGAAGATGGGGTGATTTTGGGTTTTTTTTGAGGTTGTGGTAAGTATTTTATGTGATTTTGGGTGTGGTATGTGATATTGGGTTGATATTGGTTTATATAGAGAAAATTTTTTTTTTGTTTAATAAACATAAAGAGCCCAACGGCTCTATTCTTCATCCCAACGGCTCTTCACGCATTCCCAATACCCCTTTACGCCTCTGCCCTCCCGCTAGCTGCCTTGCGCCTGCTTTGAAAGCCGTGCTCGCGCCCCTCTCGCGCCTCGGTGGTGTGGTGCTCGCGCCCCGGGGAGTGTGGGGGTCGGGTTTTATCCGGTGATCCCTCAATAGGGTGGACCGCTAGGGGCTTCGTCCGTCCGGAATAGTGGCCGGCTCGGGCTACCTTTGGCCAATGGGGGCCGCGTACGAAGTACCCGGCGTTACTTAGTTGGTCGTTCAAAAAAAAAATCAATGTTATTATTTAATTAATCAGTTAATTAATTATTTCTTGTTAAAGATTAAAGAGCAAAACAAAGAGAACTTGAGAAGGTTGTAGGTACCATACTAAATTGTTTGGTTATGCTATTTTCGGCTTTACTGTCACAGATAACTCGTAGTTGTTTTGAGTCATTGCGTTAGAGAATTAGAGCAATACACCTGCGAGAACCTGTTGTTTTAACGATACACAAATGCATTAGTTTTTAGCAAGGTAACTTTGAAGACAACATATTTCAATTTGTATCATTTTCGACTGTAATTGAATAACAATAAATCGTAATACAACAAAACTATTAAATAAAATGTGCTGCATTTATAAATAAAGTTTAAAATGTGTAAGGCGTGTTCGGAGCATGTAGTTGACTGTATAGAGTTCTCAGAGTTCAAACACTTATAACTCCTATACGATTTGGATGGGGAAGTTCTTTTTCACATATTCAAGCAATCAAGTCTGTAGAAATTTCTATTAAAAAAGAAACACCTGAAAGTTTTATGACTGGTCCGTTGAAATGAAGGTTAACACTCAGACCAGCTAATGTTTTGGTCTTTGGATGGATGGAAGGGAAATACGTGTGTGTAAATATAATAAAGGCTTCCCTTCTTGTGGGCTTGGGAAGTAATGTTTTAATGATGAGTCAAGCTATGCTAAAATATGCATCATGCAAAATGATCAAGCACGATAAAACATGATAAGTTTGACAACCAACGAGGTATGTATGCATTTGAATTGATTTTCAAAAATATTATATATCACCTGTGCCATGTGACTCGAAACTTTAGTATTTTTTTTCTGCCAGAGTTTATTTACGTAACTCCTAAAACGACATCATTATCCACACCTTTATTATATTTAATCCACCTTCCCCATATGGTCATATCTTTCATCTAATGATTTGCCAAGTAGTGATGGCTTTTGTAATATTAAAACGGGGTTGGTCTGGCTGATATGATGAATATATATTTAAAAATTTATATGATTTGAATATAATAATTTAGTATACTAATTGCCATCATATATATTCAAGTCAAAATTCTTGAATCATCTAACGTTGCCAGGTTTTGACATTTGAGGCTCTAGCTGAATTCGTACAAGATGTCAGTGTGTCGTTTGGCTAAAAATTAAAGAGCCAGTAACTAATTTTGATGATTTGTTTTTGCTAATTGTTGGGGTGTATAACTGTTTACCTTTCAGTTTGGCCACAAAGTTGAATACCTTTATAAAAAAAATAATTTTTAATCTTAAATTTTGGTCATGGAAGTTTTAGAAACTTTTAGCTTTTAAACTTTGGTAAAAAGCCTTTTAAACTCTCAAATTTTACCATAAACATTTAAGGTAACAAATTAAATCGATACTGACCAATATCTTGCGCGTATATATCAGTCGTAACGCGCTATAGCTGTTGAATATGTAATGCATTTAACAAGTTCCGTTGCAACGCACGGTTAAAAGTAGTAATAACAATGTATTTAGTTTTTCTTATATTTTTTTACTTTAATTGATTAATTACAAAGTAAAACACAACAAAACTATTAAATGCAAGAATTTTGTGTATAAATGAACTTTATAGTGTGCTCTTATATTCAAAATTATCAACATCGATCACCAGTGTCATGTGACTTGCAACCTTTTTAACTTTATTATTTTTCCATTGATTATTATCCTCTCCTTTATTATATATATAATTCACCTTCCTCGTATGCTATATCAGCAAACTATAGAATTTAAATAGTTTTTTGTTAATTGATTCATATAATAATTCATAACATTTAAATAAAGTTTTATACTATTTTCACAAACGATATGATCATCGTTGTTTGATCATGAAAAAGGTTATAGATCGATGATCAGCCTTTGTTCAGCTGCCTTTCTAAATCAATGCTTAAGTTGACTAGCTACAAACTAACATTCGATATGGTTACCAAAGCCTAACTCGTCTATAAATAAACGAGTTGGAATAAAATAAATGGTAATCAACGCTTAACGTGTTAGACTAGAGTAAGATAATAGGTGTACATCATCACCAATAAAGTTCGTCTTATTTAAGGTATGGTAAACCAAACCTATTATAATATTTGTGCCAACTTTGAACATGCCAAATAGACTTGCTACATGCATGTTAATATGAAATACTTTTAAATGCATTTTAAAATAGCATGTATTAGTTTTTTAGGCAAATTAGTTCCATGGATACGACCATTTTCGGGTAATTAACGGTTTCTTGGGTCGGGTTTCGGATTGCGGATAAAGTGATAGTAGGCCTATAGGTAACTGTGAGCTTTGTTAGAATAAATACTATGGATCGAGTAGCAAGTTTTTACTTAGACAATAACATTGATATAACATAACAGATAACTTCAAATAGTTATAATAGTCATTTGTTGCACTGTTTCATGAATAGTTATAATATTTAATTTATCCCACTTAGTTAGTGTAGTGGTTCATTTGTTCTATTTAGGTTTTGCGTTCATCTAATTTGCTTAAAGTTTTATTCTTGTTCAACATATCCTTGATTCAGGATTTGTAGTGACTAATTACTGATTAATGACCACTCATTTGTTAAGAATTATTATTCATGTTCAGTTGCTTTTTCGTTTAGCTGTTATGAGATATATAATGTGAACAAGACAACCTTTTTTATATTGATCACGACCCATAATTGTTAGAGTATCCACAATGCTAAAACAAAGTGGATGATCTAGTTATCCACTTCTCTCTCCTCTCTCTACTTTTCTCTTTTATCTCTCTAACTTTTCACTAACTCCCACTCACATAACTCATCCACACTTGTTCACTTTTGTGAATATAAAACACCCTCTCTCATCTATTTCTCTCTCATCTCACATCCATGTCATTTGCCACGTAGACTAAATGAGAAAGTGGATACATGATTGGAGATGCTCTTAGGGATTATCTATAAATTTGTGCTTTATAGAAAGTATAAAGGATCTCTATTTTAAAGCTAGCTAGCTAGCTTTTTTAAAAACTTTAATGGTTTTGTTTCTGTTAAAAGTGAATGATAACAATATAAAGTCTTTAATGATTTTTATATACAAAAATCTCTTTTATAAAAAGTAGTACATGTTTTTTACTAATATTTTCTTGTATAGATGAATGTTTACATATAATTTAGTGGTGTATTATAAATACTTTGATGGTGCTCATACATTACAATTGATTGTTATTTTTAATACTGAATATTTTTATTTAAAAAAATATATGTTGATGTTTGGTTTGTAAATATGTTTAGAAACTAGATATGAGGTTGAAATAGGAATAAAAGATCAATGAACTATTGCTTTTAAAACATGTTCTTTTATAATTAGAATTATATTATTTTTAGATAATAGGAAGAGAAGAATAAGAAATAAGACCGGTGTGTTTTAGATATGAGAGAGGTAGAGAAGAAGAAAATTTGCCATGCTTTCATGCAACATAACTTTTATATATGAGCAAACCACCAAACAAATAGCAATTTTCATATATTTATATGGTGTTCTTAAATCAAGCAACACACCTTAACTATGTTAGACGATGATATAGACATATACTTAAGCATACCTATTTATATGATCGACTACTAGGAACACTGTATAAAATTAAAACTACCTAATTCGTCAATTTTCTTGTATTAGTTTCTATGAGATTATACATATAACAATTAGTTAGGTTCCCTTAGATTATACCTAAAACAATCTAAATTAGTAAAGGAAAACTAACATGTAATTACATAAGTAATTAATCTCTCTATATTGTACGATCTGTCATTATACTTCCGTATATGACAACCAATAGAGGTATAGGGTCATTTAAAAATGCCCCGGTCACATATCTTTTGATTAACGTAAGATATGATGTTTTTGTGTTACCTTTTAATTAATTGGAAAACTGGATTTTAATAATCCCAACTTAATGTAGTTGGCCGATAATAATCTCAACTTTGAAAATAGCTGTCACTGGTCCAACTTTCACAGTATTTGTTTTCATTGGATCTTGGTTAAAAAAAAAGGTAACGACGCTAAGTTTTTTTCAAATTTCCAATTGATGTTTTAGGGATTTTGATCGGAATGAGAATACGAATCGATTGATGTGAAACGGCGTTTCAAACAGCTTAATTTTAGTTAATTAAAAGTTTCAATACCGGAATTGAAGCATCCTTTAGTCGTTTGGACCACCGTTTGGAGGTAAATTTTACGTTAACCGACTTGTATCCTCATTCCGATCAAAAGCCCTAAAATATCAGTTTGAAATTTGAAAAAAAATTAACGTCGTTAATTTTTTTTAACGAGCGTCCAATGAAAACAAATAGTGTGAAAGTTGGGACCAGTGATAGCTACTTTCAAAGTTGAGATTATTATCGGCCAACTGTATTAAGTTGAGATTATTGAAATCTAATTTGCCTAATTAATTTGTATTCTATTTTATAGAATAAAAGAAAATACAACCAAATGGACAAGTTGAATTTGAAAAGGAAAGTTGGATACCTTGTACACGGCAAACATGAAAATAATGAGACTAGAAGGAATTATGTGTGGGGCCTTCTAGAATACCGCCAAGGAAACTTCTTCTCAAATTGCCATAGCCCATAGCCCCTCATTGCTTAGGTGGCTTCCAATATATCCACATTGCCAACAAAGTCAAAGCAGTACGCCACAAGTTAATTGTCCTTCAAGCTTATCCAAATTCTGCAATAAACCTTGTATTTCTCTTCACTTGTACATTTTGCACTAGGTATTGTGCCTGTTTATTCTTCAATTAAATTAATATCCATATATTTTATTTTATGAAGTTAAACATATCTTTATTTTCAGTAATTGCAATATTCTTATCAACAGTAACAAAATTACTCTTTCCGTTTCATAATGTCATAAGCTAGATTGAATGATTACCCTTTTTTGTTTACCAAACAGACCAAACATCAACACGACAATTATAACATGATTAAATAATACTGGAATTACACCAATCTAACCAAGAAGTGGATTTAGATTTAGACATATTTAAAAAACATAAATAACTACATAAATAACTGGGTTTTAATCTTTCAAAATCTTTCTTGAATTTCCATTCACGTTTAAGAAATAAGACTTGTTTCGGCATCTCAAATGCACCAATACACAATGACCAAATTCCATAAATAAATTCCTTTGAATCTTCCTTCGGGCTAATCATTCGTAAGTCTTTCATTTTCTTTAATAGAAAAATACCTTAATGACTTGACAACTAATCAAAAGCTAATCAATTCAAAAGCTAATCATTTTAGTGATCACAATTGTGCTAAAGAAATTTCTTTGTAACAACAAAGGAATTTTATTATGAGTTTATAATGGATATTGGTTAAGAGAACTAGTATCACAAATATTAATTAAATAAGAAGGATAGGATTTCTAATTCACTCGTCCCACTTGATTTTCAACTTGCTATTTATGTTAACAATCCATGATACGGGTACTAATACACCGAATAAAAACAAACTTATTTAGGTCATCCAATTGGTATAAAGGCTCGTTTCTACACTCCCAAATGATCCACCAAGGCAATCACGCGACAACTTCCAAACATCCTTATTTTCTATTGAGAAATCTGCAGTTTGCCTCCCTGGGTTATATCGTCGGGAGATGGAATAGCCACTGAAAAAGAATTTGCGTATGTTGTGCACCTGTGTTTCTCGGGCGGGTTTTTTTGGCTCTCTACATCGTTTATTATGATCAGAATGCTCCCTGCAGTGTTAACAAATTGGTTAAATGACCATTATACCATTCATCTTCATCTTCATCTTCATCATTAACATTCAAACACATCAAGAACATCAAGAACAAACCCAGAAAATCAAGAACATCAAGAACCCTAACACAAACACAAACCTAAAAAATCAAGAATATCAAGAACATCATCTCCGTCTAAGAACCATAACCCATAAATCTTATACAAACACAAAATTAACATCATTCAACCACAAACTCATATCTTCATCTTCATCATTCATCTTCTTCACCCGCAACCCATCACCGCCGCCGTCACCACCATTCCTTCGCCACACCACAACCACCGTAGCAGGAAAATCACGAACTCGTTGCCGGAAATCAACATACCCACTACTCCTCATATCTTCATCTTCATCACCACCACTCACCTTTTTCACCCGCAACCTGTCACCGTCGCCGCAACTTCTAATTTGATCCCGTCGCCATCACCGTCACCATCACCGGAAATCGTATTCCGGCCACCCGGTCTTTATCGCCAGCCACCACTACCAACGTACTCCATCATTAAACATTACAATCGCCATCCTCTCATGCCTCTTTGCCGGAAAATCGGATTCCGGCCACCGGCCGCCAGAAAATCGGATTCCGACCCTTTTCACATCTTCAACCTCCATCATCACACCACTACTCACCAAACACCATGCGCTACCATTCTTGCTCACCAAAGTGACATCACCATATATTTTTTCAAATCTCATCCATACTTTAGATCTAGATCTATGTTTTTTTTGTTTAAATTATTGTATAAACCTATGTGGTTAGGGGAAATAAATTAGGATGAGGATGATGTTTGGTTTGAATGGAATATGGTTCGTGCTTGTGTTTGGTGGTGGGAAGTTTTCCGGTGGACGATGACGACGACGGTGGCGACGGGGTAGGGATGTGAGAGTTGAGAAGATGATGATGATGGTTGAGATGATGATGATGAGCTACTCTAGTATTATTATTACTATTATTGTTATTATTATTATTATTTATCTAATTACTAAAGTACCCTTAACCAGGGGCTCATATTACAATTATAAAAAACATATTGGTATAACCTTCGTAAAATCTTTTTTCAGTGGCTATTCCATCTCCTGACGATATAACCCAAGGAGGCAAATTGCAGATTTCTCTTTTTTATTAGGCAAAAGCATTTTTTTTCTCGCGAAAAATTGTAGCTTTATGGCCAACACTTCCCCACTCTAGACCATTGCATGCCACCCTCACACCACCGCCATCTTGGGTTCTAAAATCCAACCTGGCTACAATAATCAATGACATTGATTATCAGCGGAAGGCAAAGTGGAAAAAAATCGGACACTATGCCAACAACCGATAGAAAAAGAAATAAACCCAAATAGGTAGAAAGGGAGAAGAAATAAAGAGAGAAACCTATTGTCCAAACTAACTAATTCAGAATTATATTTGTTTATTTTTAAACGTTATTATATTGAAAATTATAAGTGGGATGCTTGAAGAGCATTTAGATTTTGGAGCACTACGAGTTGCATTCAAATATTTGAAATTGAAATTCATTATTAAATCAACCAATGCACGTGATTAATACAAGCAAGATTAGCTTATAAATATTCCACAAGTATTACTTTTAAGTTTTTTATATTTTTATTTTCTTATGCATATTTAAAGTTTGACTTGTGGATTCACTTTAGTTATTCTACAATTAACTTGCCGGCGGCCATCTAGAAGTAGTTGCTAGTTAGTATCGAAAGGCTCTAAATACAATGTCAGCCATGAATTGGTTGTCACAACTTCGTAATAGGTTTCACGTGGAGCATCCACACCACCCACACGGTCACACCTTTTCTTTGTCATGTTTGTGTTATTGGAAATGGATTTTGTCTGAATTAAGATATATCATGTTGTTTCTATCTAGTATCTACCATAGGATCGAACACAAACGTATTATTTTATTATTATGTATTTTGTTTTTTTCTCTTATAACTTATAACTTACGATGTTTTATGAAATTATGTATATATTGTATTAAGATGTTTATTTTTATCGACGTCTTTATATAAGTGAATTTATTTTTTGTGTTTTCTTTTTAGGTTGCTACACCAATCATAACGGGTCAGATCGATTAAATTTTGGCTGCAAGATGATTCAAACAACTATATGTTTAAGAAGTATAACTGATCGATTTCGTGATGACACGTGTGACATTCGTCAATTTCGGGTCTCGTTTGTATTCGTTTATCATGTAAACCGACCCATCTTGTAAACCAAAGCTTATGATATAATCAAAATGATGGATTTTATTATGTTACAATATTGTTTTACACTTGTTGGGTCTTGAAAACATTCTTTTTGGTCCTTAAAACTTCTTAAAATGACTTAAACCAAACTTTGGGGACTATTATTGCCATTTACCAAAAACTTGTTTGACAATTTCAACCATCACATGCATCTTTACCCTATTTGTATGAACCATACTCTTACCATTATAAAAGCAAGGCTCCATACACCATTTTGGTTGTTCATCTTCTCAAAAATCTCTTTCAAATCCAAGTATTCATCTTCAACATTTTGTTATTTTGATTTCTTAAGGTCAACTAACTATAGTATTTCATTTTAACTTGTTCATCTAATATTACTAACACTTGAATATGGTGGTACATCATATATATAATACACACCCCTTGTTTCCTTTATTTGTTACTTCACCGACTCCGGTTGGTTAAGTTTCGAATGTCATAAGGCAAAGCTTCATGGAGGACTTCGTGTTCTTGATATATATATACACACACATAACTTATTATACATATCACTTATGACTAACTTCTAACCCTTTTAGTTTGTTCATCTTATTTACAAGTTCCATGGTGTGGGTTTGTATAAGACTAACCTCGGTTTAATCGAAACTAGTCCAAACCGGAAACCGAACTTTTGTTTACTAGTTTTGTTAAAATAGTTGTTTAAACATGTTTATTGCTAGATTTGAGTTTCAAAAATCATTTTTACAAGTTCTTTGATATTAAGCATGTAGAAACCATCTATGAACTATTTGTGAGATGGAGACCGAATCAAACCGAACCAAACCGAAACTTTTGCTTAAAAGACTTGTAGTTAACTTTTTAGTTGTAAAATTTAACTTTTCTTTATTTATAAACCAATATACAAGTTCTATGATATTTGAGCATGTAGAAACCATCTATGAACTATTTTTGAGATGGAGACCGAACCAAACCGAACTATACCGAATTTTACTCGCTTAAGACACACAAGTGTGTTTTTAGCTTGTTGGTGCATTTTGTGACCGTCGCTATGCAATTCAGACCAACGGAACGCCACAGGCGAAGTTAGCACAACTTCGCCTTAGGCGAAGTTAGAACAACTTCTGCCTTAGGCGAAGTTATCACAACTTCGTCATAGGCGAAGTTATGAACAACTTCGCCTACTGGCCCAAGCCTAAGCCCGAGAAGATGTTTTGTCTATATATATGTGTGTCTTGTTTAGGTTTTGTATCCAGAAAATAAGAGTATTGTGTTATAGTTCATTTGTCTAGAGAGTAAAAGAGAGGAAGTGTCGTGAGAGACGACCCGAGGTAGAGCTCACCTCGGGTCGGACGTGTTTCTGTTTATGTTACGGTATGTAACGTGTTTTATTTATTATATATAAAGAATCTGCAGATTTGTTTATCCCGTTCTTGTATTTGTTCGTGTATTTGTTCATGTACGTGTTTGTGTTCTTCATCTTGTACACCATTAACGAGTCTATGAGGATTCCGCACTCCTAGACCTCGTGCGGATCTCGTATCAATCGGCGACGCCCCCGAAGGGACCTACATGTGGTATCAGAGCCTTAGGCTCTTATGCTATGGTTCGAGATCTGCGTTTTGGTGTTTCTGGCACGTTTCTGTGCGTTTCTGGCCGAACAGCGCCGCAGGCGAAGTTATTGTTCATCAGGCGAAGTTGCCGTCACTGTTCGTAGGGTTTAGGCGAAGATATAAGGTTAAGCGAAGTTATCCACAACTTCGCCTACCTCACAAGTTCGCTTATCAGCCAGGCGAAGTTGTGCTAACTTCGCCTGTGGCGTTCCGCTGGTCTGAATTGCATAGCGACGGTCACAAAATGCACCAACAGTCTCCCCTTTGACCGTTGCTCTCAATTCTAACAAACACAAAAGATCATCTGTTACAAAACATGCACCAACACTAACTAAACAAAAGACTTAACAACTTATTTATAATAAAAATAAATAATTGGGATGGGCCGACTTAATGGACCAGATGCCTCCTGCATCATACTCCCCCTCTTGAAAAAAAAAACTCGTCCTCGAGTTTTGTCTCTGGATCAAATCCACCTAGATCAAATGGAACATCAATCCGCTCCTTATATATTATTATCATCACAACCCATGTAGCTAGTTCAACTTTACAGTTCAGTTTGCTTAGCTTGTGCCTTGTTCCACCTGGGTCGAAGGGAGCAGCAGTTCGCTTTCCGCCCACCATTTACTTGACTTGCTTAAATAATTCAGCTCCCACTTCCTTTATCTTGATTAGGATTAACTCAAATTGAATTTTTTGTTTTGCTCCAATATAATCCTCAAACCTGTTAAGATCACACGATCCAACCATTTTTAATCCATGTTGAATTGGTTCATATGTAGTACTAGCAATCGGACCACTCAAAATCTTTTTATTTTCTACAATACCTCCATTTAATAATTCCCTTACATAGCATGTATCATAAATGGTATATGTAGACTTTCCTTCAGATTTAAACTAATTCCATTTTGAATGTTCATATCATTTTGAATTTCAATATATTTGGTAGTTAATACCTTATGCAATTTAGCATTCGTGAATGGCGGCTGAAATGTTGGAACTTCCAAACAAATATTATTGATTGCCATTCTATCACCGACCACCATAGAATCACTGCCTTCTACTTCTTCAACATTGCCAATCTTACGTCTTGATTCATCACGAGTAACTCCGCTAAGAAACTTTTGCACAAACAAAAATTCTTCATCATCAACATCAATCTCGTTGTCATCGAACACGGGGTTGTCTTCCGACACAATTTCTGGATAAATTGGTTCAAAGAACCGAGGTGGGTGACTGCCAAACGGATGCTGCTCTCCGTCATCACCTTCGTCCCAGACGACGGTGCTCGACTCGGTTTCCGCTTTACGCGTCTCCCCTTTCAACTCGAGATCTCGGAGCCGCTTGATCTCTTGTTGTATTTCAAGATCTCGGACTCGTTTTCGGAGCCGTTTGATCATCTTACGATCCCGTGGGTCATAAAAGATTCCGTCGCTGCCTCGGTCGGCGACTCTGCGAGTAGGGCATCGATCTTCACCACGAGCACGTGAACCACCAATGTTCTTGTCGATGCCTCGGTCGGTGATTCTTCGAACAAGAAAACACTCGCCTTCACGTAGAGCCATTTGAACAACCATGAGCTCTGATACCAAATGATGCCGAATCCACGGCTTTACTCAAATGGCTCAAGAACAATTGATCAGAATCAAAATAACCCGAACCGAAATATTCGGTGACAAGCTTCACGCTTACAATTAACTTTTATTAAACATAAAAAACTGAGTAAATAAAAAGCATAACAACCCTATTTATAAATAAAAACAAACTTATGGGTCGGGCCGACTAATGGACTGGATGCTTTTGCATCATAAATGATGTCGAATCCACGGCTTTACTCAAATGGCTCAAGAACAATTGATCATAATCAAAATAACCCGGACCGAGAAATATTCGGTGACAAGCTTCACGCTTAAAATTAACTTTTATTAAACATAAAAAACTGAGTAAATAAAATGCATAACAACCCTATTTATAAATAAAAACAAACTTATGGGCCGGGCCGACTAATGAACTGGATGCTTTTGCATCATACTCCCCCTCTTGAAAAAAACTCGTCCTCGAGTTTTGCCTCCGGACCATAGCCACCTGAATCAAATGGAACATCAACCCTATTCTGGTTTATTATTATTATCACAACCCAAATAAATGATTCAAGTTCGTGGGCCGTCTTTCCCGAGTTTGAACCTATACCACCAGTGTCGAAGGGATCTTTGAGTTGTTTCTTCATTATTTTCTTGAACTGATCAAGTATCATCTTTGTTGTAACATATGCATGTGGGTTATCTATCAACATTGTAGCTGGATTAAAGGGCCTACCAAAGCCAGTAAACTCATCAAATTTAAACACATGGAGGCCACATTGGTTTTCATGATGCATATCAATATGTTTGGAAACAATATTCTCTTCAATTTGAATCGGTAATTTGTTAATAAATTCCGAATATTGTGGCTCAAAAGTCAAACTATCATCTTTTATTTTAAATTTCATAATTGGAGATCCCGTAATTTGCGATTCAATTTGACGTTTACCTATGTTCCACGGATGAATAATTTCAGACTCTACAATTTGTTCATCTTCCTCGTGCATTGAACCAGTTTTAGCC
>NW_027505024.1:0-30000 GCF_021521415.1 Bidens hawaiensis | reverse complement strand
TATAAGGCTTTGTTTTTTTAAAAGATGTGGATTCAAATCCCGAATGTTATTACAAGTGCGTGAGTCGTTATTATAAATATAATCACACTTATATTGTAACACAACTACTCAATGCTGCCCAAATCAATAGGGTTCTTTCTTGTTACTAATGTATACTCATTATTATGCAACAAAGACAAAGTTGTTCAACATTTTTAGAAACCGGTTCGTGACTAAATAGAACCCGAAGCTTCATTAGTCGTCATTAGGTTTGCCTAGTCTAGATGAATATTTCCCCGTCATCGTCTAAGTCATTATTTGATTAATTATTTGCTCATCGTCTATTATATTATTATTTATTTAAAACAACAAAAACATCTCAAAAGCTAGAAATTCGTTGATGACTATTAACTAAACTTTAAAATTAATTTTATTTAAACGGATATAAATTAAAAAAATTACAAATAATTTTTATTTCTAGTTAGAAAAAGGTATTGATATAATATTGTGGTAACATAATTAAAAGTGTAACAATTACTAAATAAATAATTAACTAATACCAATCAATATTTTAAGGATTTTTATTTAATTTAACGATAGTTTTGGTAATACGATTATTACTGATATAAAACGAAGAATGATTTTCTACTCTAAGGTGGATCCGTGTTTCTTCAGTTGACTTTAATATTTACTGGAAAACCTTAATTAATGGAAGACCTTTATTTGGTAATTGTATTGAAATTATATTTTAAATTAATGGTTAGTTATGTGGCAGATATATTTTGGTAATTGGCTTAGTTGACAGCATAGGTGGCAGACTTAGTTAAATTCATGTGACAACATTGTCTTGAATATAGGTAGATTATTTTAATCGAACTAGTTAAAACTTGAAAAATAGTTAATTTCTTGGCTATTTTTCATAATGCATTCACAAAAAAATAAAATTTTAACAATAACGAAAAAATTAGTATGAAAACCTTCAAATTCACGAGCTTAAGATTCATACATTTCTTTTCCTTATATAAAATACAAATTATATTATTTTAATAAACACATCATATAGATTAATTAAGCGTGCATGGGTTTTAAATTAGTCGGAAGATTCTCCTCGATCCTTCTAGATGCAGTTCCAAAATACATCATTTTTCTATGCTGCCTTCGATTGAGGCTTCGGTGGTGACAATGAGATAAAGTTTTAGCAATAGAGGATATAAATAAGAGAATGATTCTAATAATATAATATCAGGTTTTATACTACGTATGGTAAGAACCTATAGATTTTTGACAAGTGTCATTACAACCTATGGTGAAAGAAGAATTCTAAGAAACTATGTCGGTTATAGTGGTGAAAGAGTAATTATAGGAAACTATGTCGGTTTTTGGTAATTTTAAATCTCAACCATTGATTAACATGATCCAATGTCTATAATTATTCTTAGTCTTTCTAGGAAACTACTTCTTTTTAGTATAACCCTCCCCTATATATATGATGAACAGATTGGTTGAAAGAGAACACAGCTTTTTTATAAGGAGATGAATACTTTCACTACTAAGACATGTTTTGTCTGAGTGAGTAATTTGTCGGTGAAAACAAAACCATAAGTTATTGGATGAGCAATCCATCGTAGACAAAACAGACGATGGTGCGGCCGCCAAATAATTGTATCAATCGATAATGATTTTTAGTATTTATTTTGTCACATTATATTCATTTATAGATCAATCTACAGAAGAATTAATTAGTAAATATTTTTCTTTTGTTGTAAAGTAATATTCGGCAAATATATCATCCGTAATTTATACATTATTTTGAGTTGTATGATTTGATGGGTATCTTATTCTTCAATAGTGTCGATAACAAGCACTAACATAATATATGCTAGATAATTTCGCTCACAATTTAAGTACTAGTTAACTAGTTGTCCCAAAGAAGCTCCCCAATATGAAATTAATAGCTCTTTTTAAGACATATTGAAAGAATTTTCACTTTTGGCAAATGAACTAAATAGGACCGGATGGGAACACTATCCCTTAGTTTCTTTTAAATGATTTTTCATCGAACCATGTGAGGTACTTATCGGTTCTCGTATAAAAATTAAGAAAAACAAGAAGAAAGTTTGGGAGGTTGGGAAGTGGGAGAAAATGGATTCGGGAAACCCCCCCACCCCCCGGCCGCCGCCGCCCGGTTTATGAGAGAAAATGGGGAAACAGACGCCTCCGTATGCTTTGTGATATCGCCCATGACGACGATTGATCGTGGTTACGACAGCTACCATTAGGAGAGATCAATGGCATTTGATACGTTGAAGCTGGTGGTGGTGGTGGTGGTGGTGGGAGGGGGGGGGGTCAAAAGATTTTGGAAGTAGGATGATAATCCCTAATGCTTTTTTCTCACACACGATCTTGTCGTACATTAATTAGACCGCTACTAAAACCCTCACGTGGTAAGTGTGCAAGTGCGTGAGACGTTTTCAGCTTCTCTCTTTATAAATACGACCTAATAAAACCAAGTATATAAATCTCATTCCATTTAGACTCATTCAACATACAATTCATTATACTTCTAATTTATATACATCAATACTTTTCATTTTGAAAGGCCAATTTTATTTAAACCAAAGGAATGACCACTTACAAGATAAAAATAACCCAAAAACAAACAAAAGCAAAAACAAATATAAGAAACAAAATCAAAACATACATCTAATTAAATTGGAAAATTCACGAAGTTGAACCGGTTCTGATTTTCCCACTCTAAGCACGTTCTTTTGCTTCTTTGCTTCACCCACATGAAGGATGCCGATTTGATGTCTTTCACCAACTTTGATAATACAAATGGAATATTATCAAAAATACAATCGTTTCTAGATAGCCATATCATCCAACAAGCTATCACCGATATAGATTGCACCGCAAGACACAACTCCTTGTTCTTTATGTTCTTATATGGATATTCAAGAATTTTTTCCACCGAATCGAAATGAACCCGGATAGGTAATTTTACCCAATCATGTATTATTGACCATATCACCTTAATAACCTTGCAATTCACAAACAAATGTTTGGACGTTTCAATACCGCTACCAGAAAATACACAATTCAAATCTTCCAAAACTATGCCTCTCAAAGATAACGCATCTCTAGTCGCAATACAGTCTAATAACAATCTCCATATAAAACAGTTTATCTTAATGGGAATCCACTTGAGCCAAAAAGTAAAGTTTTGAACCTGATAATCCACATTGTCAAGTTCCCAAAGAAGCGAACTCACCAAAAAGTCCGAATACTTGCCATCCGACCCTTGCCATAACCAACAATTAGGATTTAAAGACACAACAACTGACGATATAAAATTAACACAAATATGATATTCCAATTGTAGTTGAGCAAAATTTGGCCTTCTTCTCCATCTCCATTTTCAAGTAAAACCGTTATCACTTCGATCATAACAATCAATAACTAGTACATCCTTCTTCTTCTTTTTTTTTCTGAAGTAAATAGTGAAGGAAAAAGATTTTTTAAAGGAAGTTCTCCTGCCTAACAATCAATCCAAAAAAGTGCTTTGTCTCCTTTTCCGATACGGGTTTTAATCTCACCAAAGTATTGCTTCTTTCCTTTTCCATACTATGCTCTTCATTATACTTGCACAATTTATTTTTTCTTGTTCTTTGCATACACTTTCTTAGGAATGGATTCTTCGGCTCCTTAGCACACTAATATTATCAACGACGTCTATCCTGCACCAATCTTCTCAACTTGTCACAAGATGGTCACCACAAGCTCTTTGACTATTAAAACAATTTGTTTCTCAATGCATTACTAATAAAAAGATTAAATCGAAGTTTAAATGATCTTGAAATGTCCGATAAACAGTTCATTACTCCATTGTGAGCTAAAATTTAGTAGCCACATTCATGTTTCGAAAATGAGAGGATATATTGAAATTAAATCTATACCCTTACATAGAAGACATGCTATTCTAGCTTCGGTTAAATGATAAATAGTTTGTCTTTAAAAGTCTTTTAAAGACCATGGTTCACTATAGAAGGACTATGAAACTTCTAGGGGGTGTACTTGTGTGAATTCTGAACCCAAACACTATTAATATATTCAAAATCACCCAAAGAAACCCAAAGAAACCCAAAGAAATCAAAAGCCCGAATTAAATGCTAGACACCATAACAACGTGTATCTCGGAATATTAGAGAATGTTAACTTTTGCAGAGAAAATGACAAGTTAAATTACTATTTTTTTTCAATAAAGAAAAAGGCAACAAAGCTTTATTGTTTTGTTTTTATATATTTAAACATGGGAAGTATTGATTATTAACTTATTATAGACATGATTCCCTTCTCTTTTACATTATAATCTAATCTTCTATTTTTAAAAAATATTTCTAATTTCAGCAGTATCCTTTTTTTTAACTTGACTATTAAGAACCAACTATTAAGAGTGGTGATAAATATGCATTAGAAGTGTGTTGGGTTACGGATCTCTTGATACGTGTTTAAAAAAACAAGTTATAGATGATCAAACTATTTAATATGAAGAACGGATACAAAGAAATGATAAAGATACAATAAAATAGAAAGTGATTACTTTTTAAGCTTGTAATTAGTTTACCAATTGACATAAATTAAGTTACTTTTAGATAATTTGATCGTGTAAATTGTCATGTCCGTTAACCTGTTACCCGCAAACTAAACATTTTTGTCTAACTCCAAAAAAATCACACATATAATTAAACGTGTGATACAAACCCAATAATCGCATTAAAATGTTATGTCACATTCCATTTAACATAGTATTACAGATTTTAAGAATCTTAAGATTAGTTTATAACCCACTTTAAATTGGAAATTATTATTTACATTTACATTATATATTCTATTCAATCAATCAACAAAATAACAAATATTTTAATTCAATTACTATTTTTCATCTTCTCTCGTTGTCACACTTTAAAACCAATTATTGAAACCTCAAATAATTCTTTCATTTCAATTGAAATCAATAAAAATAATTTGTAAATAATAATAATAAAATATTCTGTCATTTTCAAAGTGGTGTACTGATTGAAAACCTGATTTCTTCAATGAAGAGCTTCAAAAACAACACCGGGGGCTCAATGAATAAAAATGAGATCTTTGTGATCTCAGTTCGATTATAAGATCGTCCAAGTTTTACTACTAGTGAGTCTTCGGACATGTAAAGTTTCCCTAAAACTAGAGACATTGTACAGCTAGACTAGACCAGATGAGAGTAACCTTTTATCATTCGGTCATCATGTACAAATATCATGTACAAAGTACCAGAATAATTATATTCAAGATTAAAAAAGGAGTTATATTATATAAATATTCTATAATCTAAATGCAAAAGATGAAACTAGTCAGAAACTTTTTCTCTATATTTTTTCAAGCTCGTCTCAAATTCAAACCCAGACTCCCTCGTCAACAAAGACACGCCAGCAGCCACGTTTCCACCACCCCTATAACTATTACACCCACTCCTTCCTCTCTCACACTTTCTTTCAGACACAAAAACACAAACACACAACCACCCTTAAAACCTTAATCCTTAAAATCCTGTTCCAGTTTCAGTTTATCCCAACTACCAAAAACCTTAATTCACACAAAACATGTTTTTTTCCGCCTCTTAACCAATTAATTAAATTCCGTCACCTTTTTTTTTCTTTCAAAAACTAATTTTCCGGCGAAAATGGTTTCCGGCCAAACGGTTACCGGCGGACCTACCGAGAAAACCCACCGGTCTAGGTGGTGGCGCGTGCACGACAATAATAATATAGGCGCGTCGTCCACTATCTCATTTTTGTTTGTCTCGTTTATGGTGTTCAGTTCAGTTGGGTTTTTGTACACGTACATGATGTACACGAGCCCTAGTTACGGATACGGGTCGGGTTGTCGACCCGACAGTGAGGGTTCATGGGCGATCGGTGTGTTTTATGGAGACTCGCCGTTTACGCTTAAACCTATTGAAGCGGTGAGTAGGGTTTTGTAGTTTGATTAATTAAATTATGAAGTTAATTAATTACTAATTAATTTTTGGTTTTGAATTTGGTTAATTTGTAGATGAATGTTTGGGAGAATACAAGCGCCGCATGGCCCGTGGCTAACCCGGTTGTGACGTGCGGGTCGGTTACGGATTCCGGGTTTCCGAGTAACTTTGTTGCCGACCCATTTCTTTATGTGAAGGTTAGTTTTGTACTAATTTGAACATCGAAATTGTTTTTTATTTTTATTTATATATATTTTTTAATTAGTTGGCTTTGATTATTACGAGGATGAATGATTTTAAAGAATTGTTTTTTTATTTTTAATTAGTTTTGTTGTTTTTACATTTTTGTTTGGATTTTATATATGTAATTCTGTTAATTAATAATTTCAAGTAATTTTCTACAAATTTGATATTTGAAATTGATTTTTTAATTTATTTATTATAGACGGCTTTAATTTTACGAGGATGAATGAGCTGTAAAGAATTTTAAAATTTTGTTTTTGTGAATTAATTATTGGGTTTTAAATTTTTGTTTGGATTTTATATTTGTAATTCTACTAAGTTATTGTTTCATGTTCTTTTCTACAAATTTGATGTTTTAAATTGTTTTTTAATTTATTTATTATAGACGGCTTTAATTTTACGAGGATGAATGAGCTGTATAGAATTTTAATTTTTTGTTTTTGTGAATTAATTATTGGTTTTTTACAATATTTTTTTGATTTTATATGTGTAATTCTACTAAGTAATTGTTTCATGCTCTTTTCTACAAATTTGATGTTTGAAATTGTTTTTTTAATTTATTTATTATAGACGGCTTTAATTTTACGAGGATGAATGAGCTGTAAAGAATTTTAATTTTTTGTTTTTGTGAATTAATTATTGGGTTTTTACATTTTTTGTTTGGATTTTATATTTGTAACTTATATAATTGTAGTGTCTTTTTGTACAAATTTGACCTTCGAAAATGCTTTTTCTTAAAAAAAATATTTATGAGGCTTTAATTTTTAGGATGAATGTTTTTTAAGAATTTGGTTTTGTTTGAATTAATTCTTGGGTTTTTACATTTTTGTATGGATTTGTTATTTTTAACTTTAATAATTGTTTTATGTTCCGTTGTACAAATTTGATCCTTGAATAGGGTTTTTTCATTTTTTTATTTTTGTTATTTATTTATTTATATATTTTATTAGACGGCTTTAATATTACGAGGATGAATGAGCTTTAAAGGAGTTTGGGTTTCGGTTGTTTGAATTAATTTTGTACTGGTGTGATGGAGATGATACTTGTGATAAGTTTGACATCATTTGCCGACTAAAATTCTTGTATTTTACATTTTTGTTTGGATTTTATATTTGTAAATATAATGCTTGTTTTCATCGTAATAATCCATTTTACCATGACAACTATTTCGATTTCTTATATGTTTTTGGTGTGTTCGTACAACTAGAAAAACATGAAGGTTGGAGAATTCGTCATTGATTTAAAATATATATACTATTGAAAGGATGAAATGATTTTATTTCCTAAGAAAGTAGCTTTTATTTAAAATATATACTATTAGAAGGATGAAATGATTTTATTTCCTAAAAAAATAGCTTTTTGAATATTTTTGTCATCTAAAGTTTGTCATATTCTCTTTAAACTTGAAATACCGGATGTTTTTAAGTTATTTAAAAATAATTCTTTATTACAACATATGAGGTTAAATTTGCTATCAATTTACCGGGTAAGCCAGACTTTCTTTGTTATAAAAAGAATGTTTAAAGGAGATAAATGAAAACAAAATTAAGTTGTGTGATTTGATTATTGATTTAACGGGTGAGAAAAAGAAAAAGATGTAACCGGGCCCGATTATATAACCATTTTATACTTTATAATTAATTAAAGTAAAGACTAAAATCGCATCTACAATTGTTTTAAGTAGGTTTTTAATTCTCGATAAAGAAAAAGATGTATCCGGGCCCATTTATATAACCCAATTTATTCTTCATAATTAAATGTACACCTACAATTGTTTATGTATGTTTTTTATTCTCTACTTGCTTTTAGTTGCGTATTTATTTTTACTTAATTACTTATATAATTGTTTTCATAAATAATGTTGATCGGGTATTAAGTAAGAAAGGTTCACTCGGGTGAGTAAGTCCTTGACACTATAATCAGTATGACAGTTCACCTCCCGTTTAAACAAAATTCACTATGGTATTGGAGTAGTTCTTGACTTCTTGTCACTCTTAAATTGTTTTTGTATTCATTAATAAATGTTAATCGAGTATTTTATATGGATCCTTTTGTTTTCATTAATAAATGTTGATCGAGTATTTTATGATCACTAATTTTCTTTATGTGTCATTGTAGATAAGCGATACTTATTATGGAAAATGAAATGAAAATGAGATAAATAACAAAATTTGCTTAATATATAGTTAAAATAAATAAATAAATACAAAGATGTATATTTCATGATCTCTTTCCCAATAGTCAACTATTTACTTTTCCAAGTCTTTTGTTGACAAGATCAAAAGAATGTTCTTTTTCCGTGGAATTTAAGTTGGTTTCTTTTCGTCCAAGAAAAATATGTTAACTACAAAAAATAAATCTTTAGTTTGACCGTCGACTTATTCTGTTACAGGGTCACGTTTTGTACTTATTCTTCGAGACCAAGAATTCGATCACCATGCAAGGAGATATTGGGGTTGCTAGAAGCATAGACAATGGGGCGTCATGGGAACAACTGGGAGTTGTATTGGACGAAGAATGGCATCTTTCGTATCCATACGTGTTTGACTACAACGGTCAAGTATGATCTTAAAACCATTAATTCAGGGTGTTCGTGGTTTAGTTTGACCGGTTTTGACAAAAAAAAAACTGAATCTTAAACGATAAAAATGAACCTTCCCGTCTTAACGGATTGATAGTTTGAATCGTTACTTTTATTAAAAGTTTAAATTGAAAAAACGGTAAAGAATATAATAAGTTAATTACAAATATATACATTATTTTTTGGAAATGAGAAAAATAAATAGAAAAGGCTAAACGGTTCAGTTTGCTGATTTTAACTTTTTATGTTTTTTTAAAAACCTACTTTGTATTAATTAATTTTTTTTATTAATATAATATAAAATACATACATATTTTTAGGAAATGAAGAAAATAAGTAAAAGATATCTAAACAGTTCTGTTTGGTTGGTTTACTTTTTCTAAAAAACGTAAATCTTTTTACAACAATTAAAACGTTAGATGAATATAATACATAATTTCATATTTCAAAAGTGAAATCTTTATATTAATAAAAATGGCTGATTGTCCGGTTCAGTTTACACGGCCGGTTTCAAGTTTCATAATAAGCATAAACTACAACATGCTGAACCGGCCGACTTGCTTCAGTTTATGTAGTTTGGTTGCTTTTAGCAGACTTATGTTATGTACTTTAATATTTATGATCACTCTTTAAAAATATAAGACATTTTTTTGTTTTGTTTACAGACTTATGTTATGCACTTTGTTTTCAGATATACATGATGCCCGAAGGAAGTAAAAAGGGTGATCTTCGTCTTTACCGAGCCATCGAGTTCCCGCTAAGATGGAAACTCGAAAAAGTCATCTTGAAACGGCCTCTTATCGATTCTGTTATCGTCAAATACGAATCAAAATACTGGCTTTTCGGTTCGGATCACAGCCGAATAAGTACCCAAAAAAATGGGGAGCTCGAAATCTGGTACAGCAACACGCCCTTCGGTCCATATAAACAACACAAAAAAAACCCGGTTTACAATACTGACAAACAAGCCGGGGCTCGAAACGGAGGCCGGCCCTTTTTCTACAATGGACACATGTACCGGTTAGGTCAAGACGATGGCGAAACGTACGGGAAGCGCGTTCGTGTGTTCAGAATCGATGTTCTTACCCCTCATAGTTACAAAGAAACCGAAGTTGATTTAGGATTTGTCAAACCGACAAAAGGTAAAAACGCATGGAACGGTGCTCGGTCCCATCATTTAGACGTGCAACGGTTAAATTCGGGTCAATGGATCGCGGTTTCAGACGGGGACAGGACCCCGTCTGGTGACATGACGAGACGCTGCATTGTCGGGTGGTTGTTGATTTTAGCCGCGGGTTCACTTGTTATAATATTGGGCATGTTGCTTGGGTTCGTGCGGTGCATTATCCCATTAAGTTGGTGTCCGGATAGTATAAAGAAACGAAGCGACTCGTTTTTGGTTTGGGAGCGGTCGAGCATGTTGGCGTCTCGGTTAAGACATTGGTTAAGCAAGTTGAATCGTGTTAGCTCAGTTCTTCGGTGCAAGATGAACCCGAAAACGAGCCTGGGTCGGTTTGCATTTGTGGTCATATTAATCACTTCCATCGTGTTATTGTGTGTTGGGATCGGGTACATAAACGGTGGAAGCGGGGCCCACGAGTCGTATGCGGTTAACCACCATTACTCTCAGTTTACAATGCTAGCGATGACATACGATGCGCGTTTATGGAACTTAAAATGGTACGTAAAGCATTACTCGCAATGCCCCTCGGTTCGTGAAATCGTGGTGGTGTGGAACAAAGGGACCCCACCGGACCCAGCCGAGTTCGACTCGGCGGTCCCGGTGAGAATTCGTGTGGAGAAAATTAACTCATTAAACAACCGGTTCAAACTCGACCCGATGATAAAAACCCGAGCTGTCCTCGAGCTGGACGATGACATTATTATGAGTTGCGATTACATTGAACGCGGGTTCAAAGTATGGCGGGAGAATCCTGATCGACTAGTCGGGTTTTACCCGCGGTTGGTCAACGGGCTTGGCCCATTGGAGTACCGAGGCGAGAAACATGCTCGGAAGTTCAGTGGGTATAACATGATATTAACCGGGGCGGCTTTTATTGATCATCAAGCTGCGTTCGAGCGTTATTGGAGTGATGAGGCCGCGGCAGGGCGGGCGGTCGTGGACAAGGTTTTCAACTGTGAAGATGTTTTGATGAATTTCTTGTATGCGAATGCGACGTCATCGAGTTCGGTCGAGTATGTTAAACCGGTTTGGGCTCTTGATACTTCGAAATTCTCAGGGGTCGCGATAAGTGAAAACACACAAGCGCATTATCGGGTGCGAAGCGGTTGCTTGGATAAGTTCACCGTGGTGTACGGCGGCATATCGGACCGGTTGGTGGAGTTTAGCCGGCGGAAGGATGGTTGGGATCAATAGCACCAAATGCACATTTAGGATGGTTGGGATCAATAGCACCAAATATACATTTGGGTTTTGTTTTAGAAGTGTGGTTTATTTTATTTATTAAAAATTTAAAAGTGAATGGTTTTGTGTGAGGTTGGTTGTGTGTTTAGGTGGAAAGTGAAGTTTGTACATAATATACCTTTGAACATAAAAGGAGGCTTTATTTTTGGGTGGTTAACTTTAGGATTGGCGCTTAATTAGGATTTAAAAGTTTTTGAAAAAGGTTTAACAAAGTGCATCACTTCTGGAACATTTTGTTTTCAAAAATGAATTAAAGTATTTTAAGAAACATAACTACATAAGTATTAACGATGCAATTGTTGGCATTATTGGAAATTCAAACTGTATGTTAGGTTAAATACCTAAATGAATAATAGGATATTGGGTCCCAGCCCACATATGCATCTAAAAATATTGGGTACGTGGTAGAGATGACATATGTGATATATGTTAACAAAAGATCCACAATGGTTCTTTTGAGGTTGTTTAGTGTGGATGTTAGTTGCTTAGGTTGTCAGTTTAGGTGGAAAATGAAGTTTGTACATGCATACCTTTGAAGATCATAAGGAAACTTTATTTTTGGGTTGTTAAATTTGAGGATTCTCCCTCATTTTAGATCTAAAAACTTAAAAAAGTTTTTATTTAAAAAAACAATATAGAAATATTTTAATAAAACATAAGTTTTAACGACGCAATTGTTGGAATTATTGGAATTTCAAACAACATGCTAGGCTTGCTAGCTCACACCAACAATAAGATCGGGCCCCATCCACATGCATTTAAAAATATTGGGTGTAAAAGTAACGTTTTCTAAGAGAAATCAAGTAACATTTTGTATAAATAAGCAAGTTATTTCCTGCTGCTCGCATATTGCTACCAATGGACATCAGTAACTCGATTGCTGTTGAGCTGTTGTAACGAAGCAGAGAAAATTAGAATAGCCCATGCACAAGGGTGTGACACACAAATAAAAAAGAAGTAACAAAAAGGTTATAAGCGATTTAGAATATAAAATAAAAGAAATTAAATTGTTATTATAGACTTCTTATACTTTTTTATCATTATGAACCGTCTCATGTTGGCATCAATTTAAAAGTTACAATAGATGATACAAGAGATACATTAGTATATAGATGGGCATAAAAGCCACCGACCTGGTATACCTTACCCGTTGGTACACCTGTGGTTCCACCTCTACCTGGACAACCCAGAATCGACCCGGCCAAACCCCGACAAAAACCTGGCAAAACCAATCAAATCCTTGTAAAAATCCCAACCACACTCGCAAACGGTTCCTACCTGACCCAGTTCTTGACTCTTTTGACCAAACCCAGAACCGGATCCTAAAAGAACCCAATTTGCCCACCTCTTCCTTAGTAGTAGTAACCAAGGAAAACCTTTTATATGGGACTGGAGACAAGGTCCGGCCCAATTTTATGGATTCATTTGTGTTGCATGAAATGGAATATTGGGCCATAAACATGCCTGGTACAATATACATACATCATACATGAGCCAGTTGGACAATTCTCCCACTGTTGGATCATCCAAATAATGCTATTGAAGATTTGGGGCTACACGCATACGTGCAGTTGGTCCATGGGTCCTTGCTTGCTCTAGACCCAAACATGATCAATATACATCGGATATAGCCTTTAGAGGTTAGCCAGTGTTTGGTTTTGTTTGGCGTCTAGCCTGTTTAGAATGATGTGTTATGTTTAAGACATTATCCGGTTGAGAAAATCATTGTAAGGGCATAAACGATCTTCACAATCGGGGTACCTTTGAACTTACTAATTTTTTTATTTGAGTTTAGGTTCAATAACTCTATAGCTGATCGCCTGATCCATTCGTGTTTTTTAACACCCATGGCACTATTGTTAATTATCTTATTGTCTATGTTGATGACATAGTGCTCACCGACACAACAATGAATACCTCAAACACCTTTACATGCTCACTTGCAAAGAGAAAGATACTCTATCAAAGGCCTTGGGGAGTTATCAGTTCCTTGGCTTGGAAGTTATCCCTACATCAGAAGGCTTATTTCTATCTCAACATAGTCATATACAAGACCTTCTAGTACAGTTTAAAATAGATGGCGCTATAGACCATCATCTCTGAAAATACTTGGCGTTTACACGTCCAGATGTCTCATTTGCCATCAACAACTTGTCAAAATATATGCGCATGTCCCAACTCAAAATCATTGGTAAGCACTAAAATTTGTACTTCGATATCTAAAGTGAAAAATTCACTAACACTGTGGTTTATTTCTTAAACGAAATTCTTATCTTGAGCTGTTGACACTCTAGGACTCCGAATGGGGTGGCACAGGGTCGATCCACAACGGCCCATATCCTTCACCTTGGCTCACATATCGTATTGTGGAGGTCTAGTCGTCAAAAGTCTGTTTCTCAAGCCTCCACGGAAGTGAAGTACAAGGCGCCGGCAGCCAAACTGGTTTGGGTTCAAAATCCTTTGCTAAAATTAGGCGTTCCCATGATTAATACAGCAAAGCTCTTTTTTTTTTTAATTTTTTTTTATTTGTGACAACAGTGGGGCGACCTATCTGTGTGCTAATCCCATATATCATTTGCTGATGAAACGCGTGGCACTAAGTTATCATTTGGTCTTGGAACGAGTAGCTAATGGTTTGCTTCAAGTTTTTCACATTAATTAGGATCAGCTAGCTATGTATTTACCAAACCGCTTTCTAGACGGTCATTATGCAAAATTTGATCCAAGATGAAGTATCCAATAGATCTGCCATTTTGAGAGGGCATATTAGTTAAGGATTGCATCACATAAACTCCATGCATGATTCTTTCCAATTATTTACTGTCAAGGTTCTTGTATCTCATAATTAGTTACCTTATTCTCTCCTCTATATATATGTACCATATATATGTTCAATAGAATCACTACTTTTCAACTAATTATATTAATCAAGATTCATTTTCAACAACGATGTATATTATCATTAATTCTAAGATATATGTGCAACGAACATGGCAAAATTAAGGAGGATGAAGTGACTATATAATGACTGATAATGTACAATTCACACACAAAACAAAAATACACGGCTACACTCATTACTTGTTTTAACATCTTGATTCTAAGCTAATTGAACTTTCAAATTGGAACATATGTATCTTCTAATAATCTAGCATTTATCTCTTCTCCTCCATCCGAAATCTCTACGTCACTGTCGTTCATGCCCGAATCAGACTCAACCACATTTTTTCTTGATGATTCTAAAGTAACATCTCTTCTGCTACTTTCACTACTATCCGATGATAATGATGAGTCGCTGCTTTCGGCATTATTCAATTTCTCACCTTTCGATCTTGACTTGTTAATTGATTCGTATGGCTTACTACTACTCTGATCGTCTTCTCTTAATTCATGAGTTTTCTTGCCCAAACTCATATCCACCTTTTCGTTATTTTTCGATGATCTCCGATCAACCCTTTTCTTGCTTGAATTAGAATGTAAACGTGTTGAGCTCGAATTGTTCTTTGATGTGAAGGAATTACTACTATATTGATCATCTCCAAACACACCATGACTTTTCTTGCTCAAACCAACATCATCCCTTTCTTTATATTTAGACGATTTCCTGCTCGCACTTTTCTTTCTCGAACTAGAACTTGAATGTTTCTTTAAGCTTGTGTTGTTTCCTTTCGAAGAATTCCTACTAACACTTCCTTTATCTGATCCTAATGTAACTTTTCTTTTAATACTTGGCTTTGATTTTGTTCTATAGCTTGTTTCTTCCGGATTGGTTTCATCTTCCCAATAATCATCTTCATTATATAAACTTTCGGACGATGAAGTGCCGCCTTTATCATCATAACTAGTCTTGTTATTATTTGTTCTGATGTGAGGTTGTTCATCCTCATCTTCCGAGTCACTATAAATATAATCATCTGAATCTTCATTTGATGATGATGAACATGATTGATTTTGTCGATCATGATCAATATTCGTTGAGGCGGTAGCATGATCACGTTGTGGTTGTGGTTGTGGTTGCGGTTGTGGTTGTGGTTGTGGTTGTGGTTGTGGTGTTGGTTGAGCCACTGTGAGGAAGCTAAGAGCGGCCACAACATCCGAGATCATGGGTCTCACAGATGGGTCTTCTTGTACACACATTGCAGCCACCCCAACTGCTTGATTTAAGCTTTTATCTGGAAATGATCCTTTCAATAGTGGATCTGCCATTTCGGGAAACCTTTTCGGCTCTTTGAAATAGGGTTGTGCCTGTTACAACCAACGAATGATAATGTTATGTCAAGTGTATATTACTAGAAGAAAGTAAATGTAAACAAATGTTCATGACAAGTTCATGAAATATATTTTTTATTATGGCTTAAGCATTGCAAAATTATTCCAAATATGAGTTTCTTGGGAAATTTCATACTTTATTCTCACATATATGTTATGCTATACTGCGAGAAAAAATACTATACAATTCGCACAATCAATGTGTATTTTCACACGCTAATGATTTTAGACATAAAAAGGTCCATGAGCATTACCCATTTGGTAAGATTTTGTTCGTCTACAGGAAGATTTGTGTCTAGTGGTTTTCTTCCGGAAATGAGCTCAAGTAGAACAACTCCAAAGCCATAAACGTCGGATTTTGGTGTGAGTTCACCATTTTGTTCATATTCTGGAGCACATCCAACTGTATGCACCATCCTTTGTTGCATAGTATTACCCGTGTCTATTTCAAGCCTTACAAGCCCAAAATCTGTGAGCTTTGGCTCCAAGTTTTCATCCAGTAAAACGTTCGTTGATGTGAAATTGCGGTAAAGAATGGGTGGATTCCTGTTCTCGTGTAAATACTCAAGAGCTTGTGCAGCTCCTGAGGCTATTTTCATCCTTGTGATCCAGTCTAATGGCTCTCTCTCTCTGGTGAAACCTCTGTCATTGAAATAAAACACTAGTTCAATTATCGTAATGGGAATGTATTATAGACATGCATCAAACATAACCAGAAAAGTTCCATTTAAAAGGTCGTGTCTTGTACCTAATGGAAATCTTGGTGGTAATACGGTGTCCCCCCAACCAAGTGGTTGGCTAAGTGTAAGTGTGGTAATTTTTGGAGTAGAGCAGGGAGGATTTTTTTTTAAACATAGTTTTTGGTGTTCGATGATGGCCGATTTGTGGGTAAGACCAAACCTAGTGGGGCGGTGTGGTATGAAAAAAAGTCTCAAAACGCTAGCGAACACTGCCCTCCTGGCGTTTTGGGTTGGGCGTTTGTACAAAACGCTGGTGGGGGAGAAGGTTTGGTGGTGGGAGTAATGATTGAAGGGTTTTTTACTACTTAACCACTTTTTACAAAAGCCTCATTGTTAACTGTGTGTCACGTGTCGCAAAATGTTGAAGGATGGGGCTTTACCACTACACATGGCCTAAATTATTATTATTAATATTATTTTTTATTATTTTTTTTGGGGTGGGGGGGGGGGCGCGGTTGGTGTTCGTTAAGCGACATTTAAGGAAGCAGTGTCCTACATAACGACTTCCGTGAATAGGATTTGCAGATCTTAGTTTTCTGTTTACAATTCCTAACGCTAGCTGGTTAAAAAAATACATTATTGTAACTTTTTATACTATTTAATGATATCCATCTGCACAACATCCTATTAGGTGAAATCTTATAATCCGTATATTGTTTTTGTAATTAGTAAATATGCTAGTTACAGCATAAACCGAGTTAGAAAATACCATGTAGGTGATTGCTCAAGGAACCCTTTTCCATGTATTCATAAACAAGAATTCTCTGATCTCCATCCACACAATATCCTATTACTTCAACAAGATTTGGATGTCGAGCGAGACTCAACATCATGACTTCAGCAAGGAACTCTTTGTTTGCTTTTGTTCCATGTCTATCTAGTTGCTTCACAGCCACAACCTTCACATAAAGACATTTAAGGTTATATAAGCATAATTTTAACGAAAAGGCGAAAATACAATGCAAAATAATCAAGTTCACTAACCTGGCCAGTACCCTGGAGAGTTCCTTTATAAACTTTTCCAATTCTACTCTCACCTAGTAGATTTCTCGGCGGAAATTCTTCGTGGCCATGGCCAACTCCCGGAAACCGAAATTACGGGCTGGATTATCCGCAACTTCATTGGTATGATTCGTATTGGTGGAAGCACTTTCTTGATTGTGGTTGTTGGGTTGCTTAGAAGGCACTGATGGTGGTTCCGTAGTAATTACTGAAATAGATGTAATTATAGAATTAAAGTTCTTGTGAATGATTAAAATTATAGAGTTCTTGTGAATGAAATTAAAGCTTGTGCATAGTTGAAAGTATTAAACGATGTTCTTTGACAGTAAGGAATGTAAGAACCAAATGTTTTTTAAACTGCTTGACGATAGTTAGTTTAGGAATAAGAAAGTTTGTTGGTTGTTATTCCTTTATTGTTAGTTTGTGTGCGTGTTAATTATAGATACATACATACTTGTTTTTTCTTTCTAATATAGTTGCTTATTTAGACGAATATGTAGATATTGATACTATAAAATGATAATTAAATAAATAATAAATAAAAATAATATAACTCTTTTTCTCTCTAGCCTTGAAAACCTATAATAATAGTTGTCGTGTAGAACTTCAATAAACGAAGGAGATAACATCAACGCGGGTATATGTGGCAAAGTTTGCCTCTCGAAAACCATTCCAGCCGGTAGCCACAAACCTTACCATTGTGAAGCAAGTTTGTGAGCAAGGCTCGTCTCAACAAACTAAAGGCGGACAAGAGGTGGTGGGCTATGGTGTCACATCTCTCTCTCTCTCTCTCTCTCTCTCTCTCACACACACACATATATATATATATATACATACAAATTTAATAAATTTTAATATGGTTTTGGAGGTTTGGTGTTACACAAGAAAATATGATATTTAATCAGGAAATATTGGAATATGACGTGACCTGATGGACGGTTTATGAATGTTTGGCAGTGCGGATGCTCTGAAAGGGTGGATACAGAGAGGGAGTTTGAGGTGCTTTTCTAGGGACCTGAGAGAAGCATGAGGGAGAGTGTGTGATCAAAGGTCATGTCACTATCATTTTTAGTGGCCTCTATTAATTGGAGATGGTGTTAGTTTTTAGCCTGGAAGCCCTTCAGTGTACCAAGCTTCCACTACTTCCACTCAACCACACTAAAGTGCATTATTGCATGGTACATACGTGATATGTCCAATGTTTTTAATCATTATTGCATGATACATTATGTCTAATGTTTCTTGTAAATTGTAATGGTCCATCTCTATTTGGTGATGGTCAGAGTTTAGACTGTGTGCACGATTTGAATATGCATAACTTAAATATGTGCACATACTTCCATCCTTGGAAAACATTATTGATGTTATTCTTGTTGAAACTGAAGATAGAGAACAGGAAAATGCAACAAACTAAGAAGGAAGAACATGTACCACACATTAAGGAAAAAAGAAGACTTGAGAACATTTTTATATTTTAAATTGGTCGGTATCCAAGTCGATCTTTTCTCTTTTTGAACAACTAAGGTCTGCGAAGCCATTTGTTCTGGAGAAAACCCGTTGCTCAAAGGCTAACTACCGTAAAACTAGATTGAAATCGGATTTGAACTTGAAACCTTGCGGTCTCCATCTCAAATATCCGCTTCCCCTCCGAACATCAATTAAGCTAAAGCTCATTGACAATCATGTGATTTTATGCAATTTACTAAGTGGTTTCCCAAAATTAAATTACATCAAAAGTAAATTATTTAGTTGAAAAACCAAATCTAATAAAACTTGAAGTTAGTTTGCATAATGAAAGGATTAGAGTGGCTATAATGTTTCATGGGTTCCTATTCAGGTTGGATGTTAGAAGGACTTTACTTTGAATTATCAATTTCGATATTGACTTATTTTGGATGATGCTGATAATTAAAAATGTTGATTTTTTTATTAAATTATTTGTATTTCTTTTATTTATCCTTTCATGTTATTTTATGAAGTTTGTGTAAACTTCTTTTTATCATTTATGTTTTATTTGCATTAAGTTAAATGAATAAATATGAGCAAATTGGTTAAAACTAAATGAAAAACATAAACAAGTCTCATTCATATCCACTATCTATTTTTGTTGTGCAACAAAACACTATTTAATTTTTTATGAGGATAACATGTAACGATCGAAAATTGTACATCCTATTGCTTTCATAATCAACTAATTACGAAAGAAATATAAGTAGCCTTGTTTTTGATACGTTATACAATATAATTTAATTCATATTTTGTTATGTACATGTGACTGTGCGATTCTCAATATAACGATGGTCAAGTACACATTTATGTTATGCGATCCTCAATATCATAGTGTCTTATATCTTAAATGATAAATTGATAATCAATCAAAATCAACTAGGGTTTTTCAATTTATACGTACTGTTCATAAGATTTATCAAAATTACTAGCCAAGTTGTTTTTATTATTAATGATATTCACCAAATGTTGTTTAATTACAGGCTTTACGTTGTTGAAGGATAATATGTACTACAAAATTATAAGGTTTGTTTTGACAGCCAGTCAAGGAAATCAAGACCAATGCAACATAAGTTACAAAATAACCAAACCACAAAATCCAAGTTTACATTCCTTTATGCACAATAATTTCTGTCATTGCATTTGTTTAATTTACCATTAACAGACATCACAATTTCTTCAATTATCAATTATTAATTATCAATTATCAAATTACATTAGGTAGGATTGTAAAATCTTATATTTTAAACACCCATCTATTAACGAATCATCAAAATGGGATGGCAAGAAAACATGCATGCATGCATACATACATACCAGGAGGTTGAGAAGTGGGATGTCCTTTAGCTTGTGCCACATGCAAATCCTCTTGTTCATTGATTTCTGATTCCTTGCTTCCGAAGCAGGGCAAACAACTCATATCTCATGCCCTCATATATTATCTCTATCATGAAATTAAACGGCTAACGTATAAAGAATCAATCAAAGAAATTAGACCATGTCGACAACCGATGTTTCTGCTACATGTTTATCATTAAAGCTCAAAACATATCCCAATCAATAACATCATAAACGTGAAAATTAAAAAGGTTGTTTTTCTTGATCAAAGGAGGGGATAGGGTCCTCCATGCTCTGAATAGAGGGACTTGCAGGAGGACCCCCCGAATGCAGGAAAGCCATAAAGAAAGACATTTGGAGAGGGCAAGAATGACATGACTTTGGGAAAGATTTTCGACGGAGGAAATTTTGGGGTCATATATTGACATTTGTTAGGTGTTTTGTTTCTTTATTTCTTTGTATAGATAGACACACATAGAAAAGATACATATAATCGTATTTAATAAATATGTATGCATGTATTTTCTTTTTCCATGTAACAAGAAAAATTGGTTTTAAATACTCCAAACTATGCTCTATTGGCAAATAATTGTTCCAACTTAACATTTGGCTAGTGATGGTCCCAACTAAAGGTGTATTCATTTTTAACGGTCCGCGACTAACGAAAGGTTAACTCCGTTAATCTGATGCCTACGTGGCGCGCTTTGTTGTCATAAACTTGAGTATGTGGCAGCTTACGTGGCAATAAAGCATAATAATAATAATAATAATAATAATAATAACAACAATAATAACAACAACTACCATCTTCCTTCATTCATCCATCCATCATCCACATTCTTCAAAATATATCCATCCTCCACCACCCAACCACGGTATTCAAAATTCCGGCCACAACCACCTTCCTTCATTCATCCATCCTCCACCACCTTACCACAAAGACCCATCAATCGCCACCATCATTACCACCTGCGATTGATGGCGAGCCAAGTAGATTTGGAGCGATGTACCAGGCACCGACACTAGGGTGTTGGCAAGCAGATATGAAGGGGTTTACCAAGAGATAGCGAGCCGAGTAAATAGCAGGTTTGTAGCAGGTTGGACTATTTGTTTGCCAATGTCGTATTGAAGCTTAGCCGGGATCGATTTGTGTCTCCGGTGAAGGTGGTGGCGGAAGTCTGAATATGTATTCCGGCGTTGTTAGGTTTTGATATAAATTAGGGCTTTTTGTTAAGGAATTGAATTAGGGCTTGTTGATATGAATTAGAGCTTGCTGGTCTTATAATTGATTTTGATTGATGAGAAGGTGGTTGTGGTGCTAGGGTTTGGTGGCGGTAGGTGGTGGTGGGTGGTGTTGGTATCTGGTTGAATTCCAAAAAATAAAGAGAGAGAGAGAGAGAGAGGGAGGGAGAGAGAGAGAGAGAAATAAATAAAAGAAAGAAACTTTGCCACTTAAGCAGCCACATACTCAGTTTTTTACAACATAGCGCGCCACGTAAGCATCATTCTAACGGAGTTAACTTTTCGTTAGTCGCGGACCGTTGAAAATAAATACATCTTTAGTTGGGACCGTCACCAACCAAGTGTTAAGTTGGGACTGTTATTTGCCAATAGAGTATAGTTGGGAGTATTTAAAACCAATTTTCCATGTAACAAACATCATCATGTTTATTATATCTTTAAACATGGTGTAAGTATTTGATGTGCTTAAAACAGTCAATTAAATATTAACTAAATTAACAAGTAATAAAAACTAAACTTAAGACTCAACTACACAAAACACCGGCAAGTGAACCGGTCAATTGTACTAAAGCTAAGTAAGTCCGGAATATCGAACCCACAGGACTCTATAAATTACGTTAATTAACTAATTAGACTCGACTTACGACACGACTATTTATTATTAATGTTTAAAGGGGGGTTTTTAAACTAAGATTAAAATAAGAAAGCAAGTAAACAAGTAAATGAGAAATAAGCAACTAAACACAAGATCGAAACCAATCAGAGAAGGAATCTACCTAGGTAAGAATCCCATGTATCAACAATCATCAAGCAATGGACAAATAACATGATTATGGAAACTGATTTCTAAACATATTCATCTAACAAAACCCTAAGGACCCTTGACTGAATCAAGCGAAATCCAAAAGAACAATTATTAGATTATTAAGCAATCAGTAATATTGATTTCAGCAAGGTCATCAATTAGGGTTAACTCTAGATAACTTGATAAACTAACATGACATCATGAAAAAGGATCAACGCACTAAGCAAGAATATTGTCACAATCTATCCTAGCATGCAATTGACCAAGACACATGAACAACTCCTCACCTTACAGCTATTGGAATTTAGCAAAGCATTCAAAATCCTAATTAATGATTAATAAGCTTCTATGATCTAATAGGTCTATTCAACCATAATAATCAAAACACCAAGTAAAGATTAAACATGAACCCTAAGATCTAAAGAACACAATCAATAGAAAACAAAATCCATGTGAAGCAATAGTTAATAATCAACCTGGATAATAAACACTTATACGCATCATGAAAGCAAAACCAAGTCTTTTACTATTAATAAAACGAAACCATAATCAAACAATTATCCAAAGCAAAAATCAAGTCTCAAACATGTTCATCAAACCTAGGTAGACATGAAGTCTAGCCTAGAATCATTATTAAAAACAATCCTAAACAAAGAAAACAAAAGAGATTCATGATAAATAACAAGAAAGAAGAAAGTAGAGCGATAAAACCCTTAAGACTCCTTTCTCGATTGATTGAATGAAAGCTCCTTGATCTCCAATGTAATCAACCTTCAAAGAACCCTCAAACTCTTGGTTTTTATCTCCAAAAAACGGCTGCCAAAGTCCTCCTCCTCGGCTGGGAATGTAATCATCTTTATATATAACGCGAGCTGGGCTTGGACTTTGCAAAAACGGATGAACAGGAGGCCCTAGGCGCCGCGCCAAGGCATCCTGGGCATTTGCCTAGGCGCGGCGCGGCGTGCTTTAGGGAGTGGCCACGAGATTTTCTTCTTATTTCTTGATTATTCGTTGCTTAATCGTCGCTAAATCGTTTGTAACTCTTTCTTGAACTCCAAGCTACGATAAGAACCTTCTAGACCTTCTTTCCCTTGACCACCAAACCACCATCTACATGAAAACAAATCAAAACTCTAAGTGTACTAATCATGTAGCCATTGACGATTAAAACGAACATAAACTTCTTATGAACTGATAGAAAGAATTAGAACTTAACATGCAAGACATCAAACGATATAAAACAAGATACAAATTAAATACTTGACTCAAAACCTTAAAACATAAAAGATTAACAAAACACGAACTAAACCGAACTCAAAATATTAAATAAACATAACTTTACACGGGATTTAAGATGTATAAATAGACGTATATCAGTATTAAAACAAAATAATGATATTAATGACATCTAGTGCCATTTGTTTTTGTTTTAATTTCAATGATTCTTAACTTGTCTTCAGCATTTGGTTACCATTAATTCTTTCATCCTCTATATAAACCAATGTGAGCTTTGGTTGAATAAATAAGAAAATCAACCATCTTGAGATACTTTGTATGCTGTTAAAAACACACAACATATACTTTCGTTATAACAATCTTGAAGGTGCATTTTTAAGCTCGTTGGTCTACTCCGGCAGTTCAGCTGCTTTTAGCTGTTGTACCCTTGGAGACATAAGTGTTCTCAGTGGAGACATGGAATATGTTTTAAGGAACCATGTCAAACACGAACCTCGACTTTCTGTTTCTATCCCTTTCTTCGTGTTTGTTTATTTAAGTTCAAAGGATTCCTACAAGAAGGCGTCACGCAAGCTCTCGTTGAAGACTATGCCGAAGAGTATTCAAGATTTCACGATTCAAGCACTTGTCAAAGACCAAGGTTTGAATCAATGTATACACATATGTTGTATTTCATGTTATTTTCGTTTGGATATGTATACAGTATATGAATTATAATTTCTCAAATGTGTGAAGTGAGTAATTTATTAGTTTTGTTAGTATATTTTTAATAAACTTTTACTTGGTCTAAGGATATCATCCACATAAAGACAAATGTAGTAAAGTTTCTCCCATTTATTTTGAGGTAGGCGCATTGATTTACTTGATACTTGATAAAGCCTTGTTTCTAAATGATTTCAGAATTAGAAGTACCAGTGACATGATGTTTGATTTAAATCATACATGGATTTCTTGAACTCGCATGCTAAGTGTTCCCAACCTTCAAATTTAAAGCCTTAGGTCGAGGCACGAGCACGTCTTCATGTTAGTCACCAATACGAAAAACAATTTTGACATCCATCTTATGTAACTCTATATCAAAATGAGCTACTAATGTCATAATGATCCTCATTAACCTTAGCTTAATTTCATTAAGAATATTGATCCCAAAAAATGGTTTCATTATAAGAGGTTGGATAAGAATACTTTCCTAGATCCGAATAAGCTTCGTTAAGGTAGGATACACAACTAACAAAGTTACTTTGATAACCTTCTAAGCTAATTTCTGAGTTCAACAAGCTATTAACAGGTTCATGGATTTAGACTTGCTTTGTAGTTTAATGTGCCTTTATTCTCTAGGATATTTGGGGCATTAATTTCCAAGGAATTAGGAGGTAGTGTATTTATGTACAAAAGATGTAATAGATGGTAAATTTGAAGAGCTTATCACCCTTTCTCTTGCACTTCTTTGAAATCAAAAAATTAATTCACTTTTATTATAATAAAAGTTTCTACTATGCGGGTAACAATGTAACATGGGATTGCATAGAATTAAAATATCTTTGATCGTTTAAGATATCCTATAAAGTAGCAACTGAGGGCCTCATGTCAAGTTTCTTTTGAAAAGGATTATAAAATTTAGCTTCGGCATGATTACCCAAAGTTTCATATGCCTTAAGTTTTAGGAACATATATACATAGAAGGAACCTGCTTATTTAGTAAATAAGATGTTGTCTTTAAAGCCTAAGTCCATAAAAAGATAGGAAATTTTGAGTTTTTTAACAACTTCTTATCATATTCTCAAGGGTTCCATCCATTCTTTTAGCAACACCGTTTTGCTGAGAAGTACCCGACATAGTAAATTGTTTCACTATCACATGTTCTTTACAAAATTCAAAAAAGAGACTTTGAGCTTGATCAATGGTTGTATGTCGACTATAATATTTAATTGCCCCTCTATCTGATCTCACAACTTTAAGTTTAAGTTGGCTTTCAACTTCAAACTTAAAGGTTTAAAACATATCAAGTGATTCAGATTTCTCTTAAAATAATTAAAAGTTGATACACTAGGCATAATCATCTATATAAGTAATAAAAGATGCGTAGCTAGTTATGCTTGGGGAGAAACTCCACAATATAAGTGTGCTTGAGTTATATTAATTTTGAACTCCTGTTAACATCTTTCTTGTTTATGTTCTCTCTTTTTCTCTTATCAAAAGGTAAAATTGTATATATCAATATCAGTATATCACACAAAGTTTAGAGTCATCGTCTATTCGACAATCAACTATGTACACAATGACCTTTTGTAATAAAAAAATCATGTTAAGTAATACTTTTTTTATCTACCGTGAATATGCAATAGTTACAGGAACTTTTTTTCGTGTTGGAAGAGGACATGAAGTACACACATAATTTTCCATTTGACTTGATGCATTTTAATTCAGAAAGAAACAATTTGAACATGTAGTTACCTTTTGGATTTCAGTTTCTGATTCAATCAATCAACGAAAACTTTAGTACATGAAGAGGTAGGTCCCAGCAGAGCCCAGTTGGACCCGCAAGACTCACCTTGAAGAGGGACGTCTGCGCAAGGACCAACTGCTTCCGCAGGACCCACCATGCCCAGAGATAAAGATCTTACGCGCAGTACGCCAGCTGTTCCCGCAGGGAAAGCCTCCCAATGGTGAAGTACCCCGCCTGTTCCTGCAGCTGCGGATACAAGCCATCAGGGAAGGCTAACCGCACTAATAGCAAGGCTACACGCACAAGGCACTAACTCTTGATACTTCAGTAATGTCACCTGAAGGAATGAGCAAGGCGGGAATACTCCCGCCCAAATGAGCCAGTCCGTATGCTTCTGGAAGATCTTTTGTACTATACCTGCCAAGGTATGGGCAAAATAGACAAGATCTGACCAAAACAGCCCTTGAACCAATCACAGGGTGACAGCTCACCGACAACAGTACGAGGAGCACCCTCTAGTACTGTGTCACTATTAGCCGCTGCCTACTCACCAACCCTCACTGTGGGACGTGCGTAGCCTACAGTTGGTGGAACAGTGCATAGCCGGCAGTAAAGGAACAGTATACAGCCGGCCTTGTCACTATCAGCCGCAGCCTATCCACCAACCAACATGGCTTGTGCGTAACCCACTGTTGGTAGAACAGGAATACTATTCAGCCGGCTGTACCTTCTTGGAAACCTACCTTCGGCTATAAATACTCCAACACCTTGGAATGGTAAGGACATGATCTGATACCTCATTATCTTATCTTCTCTAGCAATCTCTTAATATACACTTATATTCAGAGCAATCTAGTCTGATTCTCACACCGGAGGGTGGTCACAAGGAGGAACCCCCCCCCCCCTTCTCAAAGACGAGCTTACGGTGTCTGTTTTGCAGGTCACCTGAAGAACAACTTTCTTTGCTGGACCTCATCCTCGTGGGAAACATCTATTTAACCCCCAGATTATCCGTAATCTGCTCGGGGTCTATTAGTATTTCTTCATTGGCGCCATCCGTGCATAAAAGCTAGAACTAATTCTTAGTTTTTTCAAAATTTCTGAAGAAATGGTTAACGTTACTCCGGTCCCAAAGCCAGTAAGTGACCAAGAAACCCCGGTAACCACAACCCCAGCAACTGGGGGGAACACCGGCGGTTATACAAATTTTACGAACACTACCCCGGTTACCCAAGCCGGGACAAGTGCAGTAAGCAATATTTCACTGGGGTTCACTGATGCCCAGTTGGAGAAACGAACGAGGCTCCCTCGCCAAACACTCGATCAAGTTAAGGCGTGGGCCGAAGCACGTCAGAAAGAGTTCCAAGCTGAGTTGGATGAACGCTTGCGTTCACTTCAACAGGCTGACGAATTCGGCAGTACTCGCCAACATCTCAACATGAACAGTGAGTGCGAGTACTCGGACGATGAGCGGGAAGAATCCGATACCGACGCAAACCCTCGCCATAAGGCGAAAGGGAAGCGTAAGGAAACGGACTTCCAACCGACAAGGAATTTTGGAGAAACCTTTAAACCAACGAACGCGGGGAGAAACCCACGTGACTTCTCCAAAACCTTTAGACCAACTGCTGCAAATGCAGGAAAGTCCAAGTTTGCAAGGGACATTGCGGAAGCAATCGCCCCGAGAAGTGCCAAACAAATGTCCAACATCGGCACTTATGATGGTCTATCCGACCCAGACGATCACTTGAACAGATTCATTGCGGGGGCAATCGTCAGCAACTGGACGGAACCCACGTGGTGTTATATGTTCCAGATGACACTGGTTGGAGCGGCCAGGGCATGGTTCGATCGTTTACCGGTCCACCACATCTATGATTGGGCGGACTTTCAGAACAAGTTCAGCCAACACTTCAGCCAACAGAGGAAATATACTGAAGAACAGTGGACGATCCTCAACTGCGTTAGAGAGGAGGATGAATCTTTACTAGACTTCATCACTCGCTTCAACTCCAAAAAGCTGAGTCTGGGCAACATAAGTGAAGATCTTGTTCGCGCCGCTTTCATCCAGGGCGCCGAATACCCAGAGCTTATCCGCACGTTGACGGGTAAGGACGGCATGCCATCCACATGGGATGCCATCATGACGGCGGCCAAGCGCTTTGCCGAGACAGAGAAGCAACTGGGTAGGGATCTTCCCCAGAGTACACACCTCTACACGCAGAGGACCAGAGAAAACAATGTTCGGATCGCCCGGCAGAACAAAAAGAGGAAGCTAGGTATTTGGCAGTCAAGGGTAAACTTTGACACCTCATCCAGCTCTCGCCCTCTTGTTGGCGGAAGGGATAACACACACCCTTCAAGCCGAAAACACCGGTGGACGCCACTCACCAAAAGCGTCACGGAGATATTTGCCACCGAAAAACTACCATGGCCAAAGGCTCCAATGATCCGGCAGCGACCTAATGCGGATCAAAACAAATCCTGTGACTTCCACGGGACAAAGGGTCATAGTACGGAGGAGTGTACATCCTTGAAGGATATTGTTGAAACGTTCGTCAAGGATGGAAGACTTGCACACCTTGTGGCATCAATCAAGAAGGAAGGAATGAATGATAACCGGTACAGAGGCAACGGACGAAAGCCCGTTGACATCAGCATCAACATGGTTCATGGCAACATCAGAGGAAGAAAAAGGCGAACGACAGAACCATGCGCGTGGAAGGAAGCTGAGGTGCGCTTCCCGCGAGTGCCAGGAGGACCCAGCAAAGAAGGCCCTATCGTCATCAAAAGCCAGCTGGGGCACTACATCACTTCCCGCACTCTTGCTGACAACGGCGCCTCGTCAACGGTGATGTACAGGCACTTCTTCGACAAGCTAGATGACGAAGACAAGGAACGCTTGGAAACGCTCTACGCCTCGATGGAAGGGTTCGACGGCAGCACAAACACCCCCTAGGTATCCTATCTTTCCCCGTCACTCTTACGGACGGGAAACACTCACGCACAGAAGATGTGGATTTTGTGGTGATGAGGAAGCCACACCACACATACGACATTCTCTTCGGGAGAGACGGGATGGCAAGATTCAACGCCGTGGTATCTTCAGTCCACGGCATGATGGGATGGCCAACAGCTGAGGGTGTAGCGATGATCACCGGCATTCCCCAGGTATGCATCGCATCTGTCTCATCTAAACCCAAACCAAAGATGGCTAAACCAACCATCACCGAACCGGAAAGATGGGCCTTCAATGGCAAATACCCTGACCAGGCCGTTACCATTGGCCCAACAGTCGTTGATCCCACGCGCACCTTACTCAAACGCTTACTACAGAAAAACGCTGACATCTTCGCGTGGACACCAGCTGACATGACTGGCGTACCCCGAAGTAAGGCAGAGCATAAGCTCAAGTGCGACCCGGCTGTTAAGCCAGTCGTACAAAAGCGCAGAGTAATGGGGTCAGAACAAACTAACGCGTGTAGAACCCAAGTCAAGGAACTCCTTGACGCAGGCATCGTACGCGTTAGCAGATATCAAACATGGGTTGCAAATCCCGTTATGGTACGAAGAATAACAAACAATGGCGCATGTGCATAGATTTCAAGGACTTAAACAAAGCATGCCCCAAAGATTGTTATCCGTTACCCGAAATTGATCTTAAGGTGGATTCGTTAGCACCGTTTCGCCTTAAATGCTTCCTGGATGCGTATAAGGGGTACCATCAAATCCACATGGCCGTTGATGATCAGGACAAAACCGCTTTTCGGACGCCCGATGGCACATTTTGTTACCAAATGATGCCATTTGGACTTAAGAATGCCGGGTCCACATACCAACGCCTGATGGACAACCAGTTTCATGCCCAAATTGGGAGGAACTTGGAAGTCTACATGGATGACTTGGTCATCAAAAGCCCTGACGCAGAAGCGATGTTGAAAGACATCGAAGAAACTTTCAACACGCTCAGGAAGATAAACATGAAGCTCAACCCGAGCAAGTGTTCCTTTGGGATGGAAGAAGGGAAGTTCTTGGGGGTCATCGTCACTAAAGATGGCTTCAGAGCGAACCCTGAAAAGGTCGAAGCCATTATCAAAATGGAATCACCTACTACCATCAAACAGGCTCAGACACTGAATGGACGACTAGTCGCACTTAATCGCTTTTTG